>NC_066583.1:512481527-512673278 GCF_024323335.1 Lathyrus oleraceus
TAATAAATTACATAAGACGAGAGCAAATAAACAAATTAGTCACATATAAAAACTTTAAATGCATGTAAAAACCACTTATTTAAATAAAAATGAAAGGTTAAAATTGCCTCTAAATCATTCTTCTTTAGTTGAAGAGAGAAAATAATTATTTTGTCACAAAATATTTTAGATAGATTATTCATATTAGTGATAAATATTTGTTTCATGTTTTTTCCTACTTATAAATGATAAATATTTTCTATGTAAATTTTAATTTTAATATATCGATCATAAATATTTGTCTAATACTATTTATAGATAATTTATCAATGACAAATATATGTCTCATGTTTCTTTTATATTAATTAGTGTCAAATATTTTAAAAAATATATATCAATACCTTTTGTTATAAAATATATTAATGTATACAGTATGCTTTTCTAAAAGAAAATCTTAATTTTTTATTATAATTATTTTTATTTTCATTTTAAAAAAGAGTTTAATGGTGATGCACTAACAATGTAAAATAAATTTAAAATAAATTTACACCGTGAGTGCATTACCCCTTTTCTCTACAAAGAAACCTACAAATATAAATAAAAAAATTCATAAATTTCAAGTTAATAGCATAAAATAAGAAAATACATGCATACCAAAATAACAATACTATAAATATGATATAATTGAAATACCTACCAATATAACTTAAACATTAAATATGATAAAATTGAAATGCCTACCACTATAACTTAAACTTGCAATTAGAGATTGAGTATATGTGAATTAAGATTGAGTGTACGTTTGTTTAATCCATTTTACATGATTTTGAAAGGATGTACTAGAGGTCATCCTTGTCAAATGGTTATTTCCAAGATTGGTGGTTTACTCTCTTAAGTTATGCGACTATAAAAATAAGTATAATTAATTAATTAATTAATTAGGAATATTTATTTCATATAAATTGTAAGTCATAATGTCACTTTTTAGTAACTCATTTTTAAGAAAACAATGTTAAGAAAATGAAATATACCTTTTTCTTATAATTGTTTAATTACAATTACTCTTTTTTAGTTATAAAATATTTAAAACTAACAATTTTGTAATTCTATAGTGACATTCCTTTGCAGAAAAGAACATGAAAACAAAAAAAATGTCATAAAAAGAATAAAATTGAATAACAATTGAACTATGATAATTTTATAAGGCTTAAAAGGGAAGGATCCACGAAAAAAAAGTTTGAACTAAATATGGAAATGTAAGGAGAGTGCCCTAAGCAGAGTAGGTTGCTCCAAAAAGCATAATAGATGGCTCAGCCTAGTTGAGCTTGGACAACCCCCAACTAATTAAAATCCATGACCAGTCTCATTTGTTACATATGGTTTATGAGCCGAGGGAGAATGAGTCCCCCTTTACGAAATCACTTTCTAGTCCAGGCCCATGAAGTCTACTATATGTACCTAAATTTCAGAATTAGGAAGGGCTTCCATATATTGCAGAAAAAAAATACATACAATCTTTCACAACCCCAGCGTGAGCAGATTCTTTCTCTCAATTATTATACTCTAACAAATACAATTGGTGCCCACTATGAATTCCTAGTAGAACTAACCTAGGTCATGCGTACATTCCCATAAGAGATCGCTTCAACCATTGTCCTCAAGAGGGTACAAAAATGAGGTGTAACATAAACCGGTAGCAGTTCCGACAACGAGCACTGAGCCATATTAGAAATGCAAAAAGCTATAGAAGAACTATGCCGCCACAATCAAGCTTTAGAAGACAATGGCATCAATCTTCAGAATCGACGGCAGGAGGTCAACCTCCCTAAGGAAATCAAAGTACTTGACCCTTAGCTTTTTTTGAAGAAATTTATAGGGGAGGGGGCGAGGGTGTCAAAAAATTTCAAACCCTCTTCATTTATGAAGTTTAATGGGATGACTGACCCTTAAGATCATGTTGCCTTCATCAACACTCAGATGGCTATTATCAAAGCCAATGACTCATTGAAGTGCAAGCGAATCTCTAGCACCTTCAAGGATCCGGTGAAGAAATTAATCCACCAGATCTTAGCAATCAAACACAAAAAGGTATTAACCATGAGTGTGTTCAATGTATGCCAAGGGCCATTGAGTCATTGAGAGATTACTTATCGTGTTTCAATGAGACAAACATCAAAGTATTACACCCAGACTAAGAGATGTTTGTAGGGTAATTTTAGAACGGTTTGAGGGTTAACACCTTAACTAGTCCCTCGTATAACGCCAACAACCTCCATGGAATAAATTAAGACACGAGCCAAATGACATATCAAGGGAGGGGAGATTATTGTGGGTAAAAATGCTTGAGACGCCAAAGAACGAACATCTGGCATTCTTGACACATCGCAACAACAACGTGTGAGCCATTATACCTCGTGTGTTAGAGATCGGGTGACTTTAAAGCATGGTGGAAGATCCACTAAAAACTTCACGCCTTTAAACACTCGTTAGGAACAGTTATAGTGTGAATTCTTCCATAATCATGATTTTTCTCCTCCGCTAGCTTCCAAGTCTGACACTATGTGGTATGATCCTAATAGATTGTGAAGTATGATAAAGTGAATGGTTATCATACAAAGGACTGCTACCAAATGAAGAAAGAGATCAAACAACTCATTCGAGATGGCCATTTAAATAAGTAAGCCCAATACAGTCCCCACCAGTGAGAAGGCAGATCCAAAACTCAAGGGCGAGACCCACACGTAAGCCCCTAGATCAATAAAGGGAAAAGACCAAAGGGGGAGATGAATACATGAAAATCCACCACATATTCAATACCATAGCTAAAGGGTTTTTCGGGATAGGATAATTTGGTTCTTACTTCAGAAGATACACCCAACAAGTTATGACTGCGGGAGAGTATGATGCCAACTCCTAATTAGGCTCAGAGAATGCTCAAGAACTCGAAATCACCTTCTCCAACAAAGACGCCTCCGAAATTCATCCTCACGACAATGATCCCATGGTCATAACGGTACATTGTGATGTTTGGAAGATCAAGCAAATATTGATTAAATAGGGAAGTTCTATAGATATCTTATATTGGGACGTTGAAATGATCAATGCTAGGTACCTCATGATAGACGCCCCACCTTCGTATGATATAATTCTTACGTTAGCAATAAAAGTAAGTTTTACAGTTATCCTATCCACATAGACCACTGGTTTTAAAGAAAATTTAAAAGTGTTTTATTATTATAATTAGGAAAGGGTTTTGTGATTGTTGTGGCGTAGAAAAATAAATGATAAAAAGTAAATAATAGAATTTAAAGTTTGGGATTTCGGTGTTAACAATAAGAATGCTTGTTAGAGCGTAGATTTCATCATTATGTATTTATCATGCACATCCATAGGTCAGTAATATTCTCCTTTACTCAACGTATAATACTACCATCTATACCCTCATTTGTATCTCCTTTTGGTCTCACGCTGTGAGATCATTGTATTACCCAATAATTGATATATTAGACTGTTAACCAACATAGAGCATTAAGCTCTAACAGTCGTAAAGTAGCGAGACTCCAACTGATCCTGTTATAATATGTGTGGATATTAATCATATACCTATGTCTATGCTTAGTACTCAATAGATGATCTAGTAATGACAAGCACCTTTCGATGTTAGATCCTACCATGAAAACATGTTTTAGGTTGCAAGGCTAAAACAAGCATTAAGATTAAAGATTCACCAATATTACAACATGAGTAGATTTATATAGAATGTCATGACCTATTTAGTACATGAATATGATGATTACTGTCACGGCGTGAAAAATACTTGAGTGAATAAACGCTCGAAATCAACAAGATTCTCCATCAATGTTTTATTTTTAAAAGGGAAAAGTTGATATAACCCTTAAAGAACAAAAACATGGTAGTCACAACCAAATTCAGGTTGGAGAGTAGATTATGCGCGAGGAATGTATTAGCACCCCACACATCAGTTATATCCAACAGAACTGTTTGGTTAGTTTTGCGAATGTGAGTGTTAGCTTTAAAGCTTGAGTTTCTTATTATTATTAGAAATATATACAAAAAGAAAGAGAGGGGGGAAATTAATTTTTTCTTAGAGGGCTTGACAAGATGTTGAATCTTGCTCCTATGTATTCCCAGGTGCGATGGGGAACTCAAAGTTATGTAGTTCTGGGTAGCAAAAGGTTGTTTATTGGATGATTGTACTAAACGATGTTCAGTTTGTATTCGAGCGGTTAAGTGTTTCTTGTTCGTCGTGCATGGGCGGAATGAAGCATTTGCTTATATCGTGTTGGAATGGATAAAACACCATCCATTTATGAAAAAAAATTGCCATGCTGAGGCGGAAAAGATTTAATTGGTTGGGGTTATTTTTGGGTGGAAAACAAGTATTCAAAAGGCAAGGTATACAACTTGTATGCGAATACTCGGGGACCACAGGGATATATATCTAATAGATATTTTTTCATCTGATTATATTACGAAAAGGGTGTGAAAGGAAGACAAGTATTCGAAAGACAAGTTATATGGCTTGTGTCCAAATACCCAGGGACCATAGGGATATACATCCAATTGATCCTTTTCATCTGATTTCATAGTGAAAATGGTTTGAAAGGAAGACGAATACTCGAAAGACAAGTTATACGACTTGTATCCAAATACTCAGGGACCACATGGATATACATAAAATAGATCCATTTTTATATTGCAAAAATGATTTTAGTTCAATTTGTGAAAAATATATTGATTCTATTGTGGAAGAGTTTGATTTTAAAAATAAAGAAATATATCTTTTTTTTAATTTTCATATTCTTGTTAATAATAATTAAAATTAATCAATTTACTAATTAATTAATTAATTAAAATAATTAATAAAAATAAAAGATTAGAAATAAAGAAAAAAATAGGGTGCAAACAAACTTGGAGGGAGGAAGCTAGCAAAAAGGGATACGAAGACTAGGCATAATAAGCAAAAGTGGCAACCAAACAAAAAAGAGAAAGCAAAAACGAAGGAAAATATATCAGTCTCTCTTGACAGTCTGATGAAGATCAGACGGTCCAAATCTATGGTATAAGATCCTTTCATCTTAGGCCTTAAGATCTAGATCCAACGGAGATCAAAGCGAAGTTCATTTGGATACGGTGGGTTTATCTTGTATAGGATCATCTCCTCATTCAAATTGTTGCGCCAATGAAAGGGCGATAGGTGTGTTTTTATTTAAATTAAAATTAACACAAATAAATAAAAATATAAAAATATAGAAAATAACCAAAGAAAGAAAATAAGAAAGAACTAAATGATCTTTTTCCTCTCACCATCGCTCTCAGTCTCTCTTTGCAACATTATTTTTTCAAATCACAAAACTCAAACAAAATCAAATAATTTTGCTCAAATCCAAAAATAATGAAAAATAATAGCAATCCAAGGAACTCAAGAATAATATTGAACAACAATAGGAGCAAGTGGTGGTGGTTCCTATCTCAGATTAATGGCAAAGGAATGAACTGAGGGGTTGCACGGTGGTTTGCGGAGGTTCGCAATTGGAGAGATGCGGTTAGAGGCAAAACAACAATGGTGGTTTGTTGTAAAGGCAGGTCGTGCACCGTGTGTGATATGTGTGCATTTTGGAGGTTACGTAAATGAGAGTTGCAAAACAGAGGTTGAAGGAGAATAGCGATCCAAAACGCAACTGAATTTAAAAATTTCTCCTTTAGTGATCCTTACGAATGGGCATGATCAGTGATAGAATCGTTACCTCTTGTGGCGATTGAAACCTTTGATGCAGATCTTCGGAGCGATCACGAATGTTGAATGGTGACAACGCCTCTACTCAGTCCACACGAACGAATTCCTCCAATCTCAGTGTTAGCTACTACGAATGAAGGCTTTAAGTGTGTGTGTGTGTGTGTGTGTGTGAGAGAGAGAGAGAGACAGAGAGAGACAGAGAGAGAGAGAGAGAGAGAGAGAGAGAGAGAGAGAGAAACGAAATTACAACTGCACTAATGCTTCTACACAAGGGTTCTATTTATAAAACCACTTGTGTGGGCTGTAAGCTAAAAAGCCCACTTAAGTGTATGTGGCCCATATCTTATAATATGCCAAAATCACTTAAGCGCATGGTACCTTACCATATTTCATATTCTACTTAAGTACACCGTACCTTACGATGTTCTACAATTCACTTAAGTGCACCGTACCTTACGGTGTTCCTTAGTTACTCTATCTCTCACCAATCCGTCCTTTTGTGTGTGACCCTGTAGGTTTTCGCGGCATTGACAATTATATTAAATCACGTATTTAACATAATAAACAGTGAGCGGTATCTAGCAACACATCACTGCTACCCAAGACACGAAAATGTCATGTGATCTGACAAATCCTTTTGTGATAATACTTATGTGTACAATTACCCTTTTGCCCTTATGTCTATATTGAACACAAGACATAGACCGTGTCACCCTTGTCCAGTTCAATATTGGGCCCGTAGACATTTATCCTGTTACGCAGGATGGGCAAATTCCATCTAGGTCACTCATGTCCCTCAACATGCTTCGTGGAGTACCCATCAATTGTCTTTATGGTCATCCAGTTACGGACAATGTTTGATCAACAATAAGGCACTCGACTCTACATCTAGGGTCCATAGTGGTTTCAGGTCAAAGGGTGGTATACACCATTATCACCATGAGAATAACTTATGACACTTTGCATAACATTCTATATAGTATTCTCATAGCGGGTCAATCCAGTATAAATATTACTCTTAATATTTATACCTATGTTTAAGACTTAATAGCTCCTTATCCATGACCCATGAGATGCGATCATCAGTCTATATACATAATAGTCTTAATGCTTTAATGTTATCCCACTTTACAACAAATCTCGACTACAGATACTGTAAGAATAATGTCCTTAGGTTTAATGGGATCTCATTATTAAGTCACACTTGATACATTAAACGGACTAACTATTCTAGGGACTTTATTAAACAAACATAATAAAGAAAAAGCCTTTTATTAATAATAAATAATTCGATACAAGTACCAAAAATATTGGCCTCTAGGGCTTACACCAACAGAGGTCGCATGCGATTGACGTTTCTGATGAGTTCCAACTTTGCTTTATTGCATATATGATTTTCACTTTCCTTTTGAATCTTTTTTCTTTTTGAATTTTGTTGTTGTTTATGAGAGAGGTTGTTATGATTTGTTTTTGATTGAAAGTGATGATTGGTGAACTTTTTGTATGGTCTTGTTATGAGTTGCGTTGAATTGATATGGTTTTGTGAAGTTGTTGTCGCACCGTGAAAAATATCCGAGCGCATCGCACGCTAAAAATACAATAGAGTCGCAATTGAATTTTATTTATTCTAAGAGAAAGGGAAAATATCAATAAAACTGAAAGTAAAGAGAAAATGGTAAAGAAGTTGATTATGCAAGGGGAATGTATTAGCATCCCTCATATCCGTTGTACTCAATAGGAACTATTTTGATTGTACTTTGTACGGATGGTTGTTATTATCTGAAGGTTACTTGCAATTGATTTTAATAAAGGGGGAAAATTAATTTGCTCGCAAAGATTTAAAAACCATGTGCCTACGTATTCTCATAGTGCAATGAGAAAAATCAGAGCTCTGTGGTTCGTGGAGTAGAAAATAAGTATTTGTTGGTTGATTTTAGGGAACCGTGTTATAAGCGTATCCTATAAGGTTTTTGACGTTAGCTGGTTCGATCCTAGTTCAGATGCTTTAAGTTTTTAGTCTAACTGCTAAGGAATGGATTACAACAGTTCTTTTATGAAAAAAATTGTTGTTTGGACAAAGAAAAGAAAAGAAAAGGTGGTGTTAAAACCATGAACAAGAAATAAAAGTGGTGTTTGAACCAAGAACTGAAATAAAAGTGGTGTCTGAACCAAGAACTGAAATAAAAGTGGTGTCTGAACCAAGAACAAGAAATAAAAGTGGTGTCTGAACCAAGAACAAGAAATAGAAGTGGTGTTTGAACCAAGAACAATGTTGTATGGGTTTGCCTAGACTCGAGGGTCAAGACCTACAACAAAAGGGGTTTGCTTAAGCTCTGGGTCTCACAAGAAAAATATGCATGAAAAGGATTTTCCTGAGCACTAGGACTGACAAGGAAAACATGCATGAAAAGAGGGTTTTCTAAGCACTAGAACTGAAAAGGAAACATGTATGAAATGGGTTTGCCTAAGCACTAGGAGTGACAAGGCAAACATGCATGAAAAGGGTTTGCCTAATGTCATACCCCAAAATTTGCCCATTCATATTTCAAGACATTTTTCAGGGCACTCCGACTCATTTTTATGACACTGATCTTAAAGGAACAAAGGCCCAGCTCACGAATGGCCCAATCCAGAAAATGGCCCAAACTGGCATGTTCGCTACGCGTTCGCTACACGCTCGCCTAGCGAACGTTCGCTACACGTTCGCTACACGCTCGCCTAGCGAACGTTCGCTACGCGTTCGCTACACGCTCGCCTAGCGAAGCTGACAGACAACAGAAAATTTCGGGCTTCATTCTGAGCCCATTAGGTCATGAAAAAGAGCATTATAAATACCAGCACTTCAGTAATGAAAAGGGAGAACGAAAAAGGACGAAAGGAGAACCCTAGCAAGCAAACCCTCGCGCTCGCAGACGGAAAACCCTGGAGGCTAACCCTGAGAATTCCGAGAAACCCTGAAGGAAAAGCCGGCGGCAGCAAGGTCACTTCCGCTCAATTCGATCCGGTCGGCCAATTCAAGGTTACAATTCGATTACAAACAGGTTGGCATTGCTATTACTACCTTATGTTCTTAATTTGCATATGGCATTATGATTAAATTTATGAAAATATCTTAAGTTTGTCATGTGAATTGTAGTGTGCACTTGAATACCTTAAATGATTAACCATATAATTGCTGTAATGAAAGCCATAAGGCATAAAATTGGTTGAAATTGTACTGATATCAAAACCAGAATCCGCAGTCGCTCGCTAGCACGTCGCTAAGCGAGTATTCGCTAAGCCTTCGCTAGGCGAGGCAGGCGCGAACCTGACAGTAGCCGACTTTTCTATTCTGATTTTTCATTCATGTTTTATCATAGCCAGGCATTGTTTATCTGATCCTATTACTGTTGTGATTTCTTTTGCGGTGTAATCCTCGATTGCACCCTGATTTGGTATTCTAACTCGTTTGCTGAATGTTGCAAAGGTTCACACACCCCAGGAAAAGATTGTTGTTTAGGTCTTCCACTTTATTTGTGGGATACCCTTGTGAAGAGTTGCCCTAAATTGCTTAATTAATTTTAATGTATTAATTTTAAATGTATTATTTTTAATGTATTGATTTTAATGTGGAGATTCACCCTAATTACTTAATTAACTTTAAAACATGGCCTTTAAATATGTGATCTTGGACCTCTCTTTTGCCTTACGATATTACGGTCATGTCCCGCGAATGTGGGGATACACTTACCAAAGACCCTTCGATCAAGTCATCATAAAATAAATCATGGTCCCTCGGATGTTGCCTCGAATATATGATTTTTGTCCCTCGATGACCCTTCGGTGTAGCCTACGGTTAAATGATGATCGTCCCTTCGAATGCTAAGGTATCCTTACAACTGTTGCCTTCAATGACCTATCGATGACCCTACGATGACCCTTTTACATCCAAAGGATAAAACTACTTACTTCTCAATAGTAAGGACAGTTTTACCCTCATAAGGATAGGAAATGCCCATAATGACCTTAGGGTATAACTCTCAATTACTGGATCATAACCTAAAACATTTTTCGCCCCTCACACTTTGCAAATCCTAGAAAATCACCACTTGGTATACATTCATACTAGAATCATTACCAAGTTACATTTTTCTAAACCGTTTTCAAAATCAAACGAGATAAATACTTTGTATACATTCATACGAGAATCATTACAAAGTTAAACTCTCTTTTCGAAACATTTTTTAAACAATTCACGAACACTTTTCAGACAAAAATATAAGTGATCCAGCAATTAAGAGCCCATGGATAACCATGGATACAAAGGGTGCTAACACCTTCCCTTTGTATAATGTACCTCCCGAACCCAAAATCTATTGAGGTCTTTCCTGTTCTTTTCCACCTTTCCTTATTGGATAAAAGAAAAGTCGGTGGCGACTCTTGCTATCCGCGACATTGCGATAAAAAGCAAAATACCCCAAGTCAGTTCACCGTATGACAGAACTGGCGACTCTGCTGGGGACGATTACAAGAGAGGTTACCTTAAAAAACAAGATCACTTATTTAAAATTGTCTGATTTACTTTTAAGGGATTGCTTGGGTATTCTTGAGTGAAAGATCCTACACCCGGATCTAGTGTACCTTAGGTAAGTAGCAATAGATCATCGCAACTATCCGGCGTATACTGGAATGGTTAAAATGATGGCTACGGTTAATGTGGCACTTTGGATGTCCTGATGTTCCTCATGTTTACTTGAGGAAAAATTTGGCATCTGCGTGGTGTCATTAAAGCATTAACCAGACTTTTAGAACCCTAATTGACTCATCCTGGCCATTAGAAAGTAGTGAGATAACTGACTTCGGTTCCGACTGGGGTTGGTTGAGACTCGATACTACACTCCTTGAGATTGGACTTTAGGGAAGCTTCGGTCAACCACTTGGTGTTGCATTGAAGTGGACTTGAGGGAAGGTCAATGATTGGAGATCCTTTTAGAACCCGGTTACTATTCTAGGACAGGTTGAACCAACTAAACTTCAGTGGGGAGGGTACTTACCTATGGAACTCATGCAAGCCTTAAAACCTAGGAATGATGGTTGTGTGACTTGCTTGCGCTTGTTATTTATTTAACCTCATAACATCACAACATCATGACATCATAACATTGTACTAACCATTTCAAGGACTTAGGGATTTAACTTTGCTCTGTTTTGTAAAGCTATGGCTCCCAGGAAGACCATCCGGATTAATCTTGTAGCAATCTCTCCTCAACTCAAGAACTTAGTGTCAGAACTTTACGATCATGCCCAGTTCATCAAGAAACACGGTTCTCTCCTCAATTTGGTTACCACTGGTTTCAAAGAAGATATGATGAGAGTTTTATTCCAGTTCTTCGACCCTAAACATCATTGCTTCACATTCCCAGATTATCAGTTGGTACCTACACTGGAAGAATTCTCCAGACTGCTTGGGATACCTATCCTTGATCAAATACCTTTCAGTGGTTTAGAAAAGGTTCCGAAGGCTGAAGAAGTTGCCGCAGCTTTACACATGACGAAGTCCGACATTGAAGCTAATTGGGTAACAAGGAGTGGAGTTAAGGGTTTACTTGCCAAATTCCTGACAAATAAGGCCCGAGAATTCTTAAAAGTTATGAATGTCCGTGCTTTCGAAGACATCCTGGCATTGCTAATCTATGGCTTGGTGTTATTCCCTAATCCAGACCAATTCATAGACATGAATGCTATTAAGATATTTCTCACTCATAACCCTGTACCTACCTTGCTGGGAGACATTTTGCATTCCCTCCACACTCGTACCATGAAGAAGCAAGGGACTCTCATGTGCTGCATACCTTTGTTGTCTAGGTGGTTTATTTCGCACCTTCCTCAATCAGTCTTGAAGAACGAGCAGAATTTGAAATGGTCTCAAA
The DNA here is from genome assembly GCF_024323335.1 of Lathyrus oleraceus. Lineage (NCBI taxonomy): Eukaryota > Viridiplantae > Streptophyta > Magnoliopsida > Fabales > Fabaceae > Lathyrus > Lathyrus oleraceus. The sequence continues at coordinate 512,493,174 of NC_066583.1, forward strand.
GGATAATGTCGCTCTCCCACCCAGACATCTGTTGGTGTCCTCAGTTCAAGGAAAATGTTACCATCATTGACCGTTGTGGCGAGTTCCCTAATGTACCACTCCTAGGAATAAGAGGAGGTATTACTTATAATCCTGCTTTAGCTCTGCGACAGTTTGGTTGTGCTCGAAGAGATGGTCCACATGAAATGATCATCGAAGGCATTGTGTTCGACTATGACAACGATTCCCAAGGCCTCCGTCAAAGATTTGTACGAGCTTGGGGCATGGTGAAGAGAGGTACGTTAGGACAGAAAAATTTTATTCCTATGGAACCTTATCTCAGATGGGTACGCGCCAGAGCTCGTGAACTTGTCATGCCATATCTTGCAATCGGACCTCAGATTGGCGAACCTGAAGCTGAAGGAGGTGCTCCTCAGATCATTCCTTATCCAGATATGCCTACTAATGTTGAGGAACTAAAGAGATCCTGGATCCAGTTGAGAGGAGAAAGGGATACTTTCGAGACTCAGTTCGTCGCAGAAAGGAAGAAAGTGTTAGAACTTACCAGTCAGCTTAATGAGGAACGAAGACTCAATGCGTATCTTCGCCCAAAAAGAAGTCGCCCCTGGGAGACTTGAGCTTTCATTGTATTTTTATTATTATTCCTTTTGTAATGAACATTGATCAAAGAAATTAGCAATAAACATTTCTCTCTTGTTGGTGATTTACGCAAAGTTAAATTCCAAAAGTCCTTGAAAACATTTCATGCATTGCATAACATAACATAACACTGCATAACAGGTATTCTACAAGTTCAATGTTCTCACGGTCTTCATTACAAACAGAAAAATGGATCTCGAACAAACTGTCAAAGATCTCCAGACTCAGAATGCTCAATTCAAGGAGATGATGCTAAGCTTATCCAAGGGGCAGGAGGAACTGAAGGCTCTTTTGCTCGAAAAGAAGAAAGACAAGAAAGCTGTGAGTTTCATTAACCCGGGAAGAAGGCGTAAAGGACAGGCCACAGGAGTCAAGTTTGGAATCCCGAATGGTCCAGAAGAGGGGGCGGAGAATGATTCAGAGGAAGAGAATGCTGATTTCTCCAACCCTGAGGATGACGATGAAGATTATGAAAATGAACAGTACTCTCCAAGAGATGATAAGTACAAGTTGCTGGAAGAACGTATGCTAGCTATGGAGGGTCAGAAGGCGCCCGGTCTGGATTTCGAAAGTTTGGGTCTGGTCTCCGATGTGACCATTCCTCGCAAATTCAAAATCCCCACTTTCACTAAGTACGATGGTGCGTCCTGTCCTCAGATGCATCTGAGAGCTTATGTGAGAAAGATTCAGCCGCATACCACTGACAGGAAGCTATGGATCCATTTCTTCCAAGAGAGCCTGTCTGGCACACAGTTGGAATGGTATTATCAGCTCGAGAGCTCTGACATCCGCACCTGGACTGATTTAGCAACAGCTTTCTATAAACAGTACCAGTATAACTCTGAACTAGCACCTACCCGGCTACAGTTGCAGAATATGACTATGGGATCTAAAGAAAGCTTTAAAGAATATGCTCAAAAGTGGAGAGATTTGGCTGGCAGAGTCAAACCCCCTATGACTGATAGAGAATTGGTGGACATGTTCATGGGCACACTGACCGGCCCATTCTACAGCCATCTACTGGGAAGTTCTTCATCAGGTTTCACTGAACTTATATTAACAGGTGAACGTGTTGAAAGCGGCATCCGAAGTGGAAAGATACAGGCGGCTACCTCTGCAAGCACCAAAAGGTCCTATCAGGGGAGGAACGAATCAAATGCTGTGTACGGTCAAAAGGGTCGTAACAAGAAAAACCGTGACCACGACATTGGAGCAGTTACGATTGCAGCACCACCATCTCAAAACTTCCAGCCCAAACAAGACAGGCCAAGAAGGCAGTTCACCAGGATCAATATGACCCTGGCACAGGCACTACAGGGAATGCTAAAGGCAAATTTGATCACCCTTAGAGATCCTCCTACAAATCCCAACACTACCTCTTCTCGTTATAACCCTAATGCCAGGTGTGCATATCACTCCGATAGCCCCGGGCATGATACAAACGATTGCTGGTCATTGAAGAATAAGATTCAGGATATGATCGAAGCTGGAGAAATTGAGTTTGAGCCTCCGGAGACTCCTAATGTCATCACTGCTCCTATGCCTAACCATGACAAGACTGTTAATGCTATGGATGACGATTCTCACATTTCCAATGTGGCGGACTTAACATCTCCTCTCCCGATCATAAAGAGGAATTTATTACAAGCTGGTTTATTTCCAGGTTATGCTGAAGATTGCAATCTCTGCATACTCCGGCCCAATGATTGCCTGAAATTGAGGAATGGTATTCAACGGCTGATAAATGATCGTACAATTCTCTTTGAAAGGAGTCCTAAGGTGGAAAACCCTGACGAAGAAGTATCTGTCATTGCAAGGTCCAAAGTTCCAGTGAAGATTACCGCTACCAGGGCGCCTGTGAAGATTACTGCTGAGCCCAGGGTTGCTCCCCTAATCATCACTGCACCTGGCCCGATCCCGTATTCCTCAAGCAAAGCTATTCCGTGGAATTATGGCGGTGATGTTTACGTCCATGGCGTGAAGCAAGTGGATAATGCTGCTAATACTAGTGGCATTGTTGGGACTAGTAAAATTACTCGAAGCGGAAGGATCTTCTCTCCAGAAATCTCACCTCCTGTCCTTGAAACTCGAGGAAAGGAACCAGTCAATCCTTCTCAGTCAGAGACACCGGTCGAAGTTACTCCTGAAGGTGTTGCCAAACAAGAAATGGAAGAAGTGCTGAAAATCATTCGCAAAAGTGATTTTGATGTTGTAGAACAGTTGGGGCATACCCCGTCTAAGATCTCGATGTTATCCTTGTTGTTATCTTCTGAACCTCATGCCAATGCATTGATAAAATTCTTGAAGACCGCTCATGTACCTCAGGAAACATCTGTCGATCAGTTCAAAAATTATGTTGCTCACTTGGCTATTGACAATGGCCTAGGCTTTTCCGACGCTGATCTGACACCAGCAGGAAAGAATCACAATAAAGCCCTGCATATCTCCATTGAGTGTAGGGGAATCACTTTGTCTCATGTGTTGATCGATAATGGCTCTTCCTTGAATGTGCTGCCGACAGCCGTGCTGGATAAGCTGGATTGTAAAAGCATTGAACTGAAACCTAGTGACATTGTGGTACGTGCTTACGATGGTGCGAAGAGTGTTGTCCATGGCGAAGTAGTCCTTCCTATCAAGATAGGACCTCAAGTCTTCAACACTACCTTCCATGTAATGAACATTCGTCCTGCCTATTCCTGCTTACTGGGACGCCCTTGGATTCATGGGTCGGGTGCTGTAGCTTCGTCTCTCCATCAAAAGCTGAGGTATCCCACAAAGGGCAAAATTGTCACCGTGTGTGGAGAAGAAGAGTACATTGTCAGTAGTGTGCATACCTTCAGATACGTCGAGATGGATGGTGAATTCATTGAGACTCCTTGTCAGTCATTTGAAGTAGTTCCTCCGATCAATCCTGTCCTTAAGCCAACTTCCTGTGTACCCAAGGTTATTCGTGCCCCTCCTGCTATGATTTCTCTGAAGGACGCTCAAGCCGTGGTTGAAGATGGTGGTCGTACTGGCTGGGGTCAATTGATCGACGTACCGTACAAGTCTGACAAATTTGGCCTGGGGTTCAGCTCTGACAAGAGTCAAATTAATGCTGTAGAAGATGCTGACAGCGATTGCGACCTGGATAGCTGGATTTTCCCAACAATTGGTGACGGACTCAATAATTGGAAGGCTGAAGACACTATCCCGATTTCCTTTAGTCAGGAGTAATTGTTATTGTCTATTTTAATGTTGTAAATTTTTGTTTTTTTTACAATTGAACTTCTCCAAGCGTTGTGTCTATGCCCGGGGCACAATAGCTAATTTGTTAAGGGTTTTGTCATCTTCATAAGCATATTCATATTTAATAAATCAATGGACTTTTTGCATTCAAATATTGCGCTCTTTATCTTTTCTGTCATCTTCCAAACGAGCTATGTTTTCTTACACACACTCACGTAACGAATTGCAGATCCATACCCACTCTGGATCCTGTTGACAATAGTTCTACTACTGTTCATTATGACTTTGAAAATCCGATCTACCAAGCCGAGGATGGAAGTGAGGAAGATTGTGAAGTACCTGGAGAACTTGCCAGACTGTTACTGCAGGAAGAAAGGACTATACAGCCACACGAGGAGTCAGTTGAGACTGTAAATCTGGGTACTGAAGTAAACAAGAAAGAAGTCAAAATAGGAGCAGGCTTGGAAAACAGTGTCAAGAGAAGGTTGATTCAGATGTTGCATGACTATGTAGAGATTTTTGCTTGGTCTTATGAAGACATGCCAGGACTGGATACCGATATAGTAGTGCATCGACTGCCAACGAGGGAAGAATGTCGTCCTGTTAAGCAAAAGGTTCGTCGCATGCGTCCTGAAATGTCTGAGAAAATCAAAGCCGAGGTGATGAAACAATTTGATGCAGGTTTTCTGGCTGTTACTTCTTATCCTCAATGGGTTGCTAATGTGGTACCAGTGCCAAAGAAGGATGGTAAGGTGCGAATGTGTGTAGATTACCGAGACCTGAATAAAGCGAGTCCCAAGGATGACTTTCCACTCCCGCACATTGATGTTCTGGTAGATAACACCGCTCAACACAAGGTGTTCTCATTCATGGATGGATTCTCAGGTTACAACCAGATTAAGATGGCGCCTGAAGACATGGAGAAAACTACGTTTGTGACGCAATGGGGCACGTTCTGTTATAAAGTAATGCCATTTGGTTTAAAGAACGCAGGGGCAACGTACCAGCGTGCTATGGTGGTTTTGTTCCATGATATGATCCATCATGAAATAGAAGTATATGTGGATGACATGATAGCCAGATCTCATACTGAGGAGGAACATCTCGATCATTTATACAAACTGTTCGAGAGGTTGAAGAAATACAAGTTGAGGTTGAACCCGAACAAATGCACCTTTGGGGTAAGGTCCGGCAAACTCCTGGGCTTTATTGTCAGTGGTAAAGGGATTGAGGTTGACCCGGCCAAGGTGAGAGCTATTCAAGAAATTCCAGTTCCCAGTACAGATAAAGAAGTCAGAGGTTTCTTGGGACGCTTGAATTACATTGCCCGATTTATCTCCCATTTGACCGCCACCTGCAAACCCCTCTTCAAACTACTGAGGAAAAATCAAGAGATGAGATGGAATGATGAATGTCAAGAAGCTTTCGACAAAATCAAGGAGTATCTCCAAGAACCTCCAATTCTGGTACCGCCCGTTGAAGGAAGACCTCTAATCATGTATTTGACCGTGTTAGAAAATTCAATGGGGTGTGTATTGGGGCAACATGACGAGTCTGGTCGAAAAGAGCATGCCATATACTACCTTAGCAAAAAGTTTACCGACTGTGAAACAAGATACTCACTGCTCGAGAAAACCTGTTGTGCTTTGGCCTGAGCTGCTCGCCGACTAAGACAATACATGTTGAATCATACCACTTTATTGATTTCTAAGATGGATCCTATCAAATACATATTTGAGAAACCCGCTCTCTCCGGAAGAATAGCAAGATGGCAGATGATCTTAACAGAGTACGATATCCAGTATACTACCCAGAAAGCAATCAAAGGAAGTGTGCTAGCCGATCATTTGGCTCATCAAGCAATGGATGATTACCAATCTATGAACTTTGAGTTCCCAGATGAGGATGTCATGCTTGTTACTGATTATGAAGAACCTGGACCGGAGGAAGGACCCGAACTAGGATCCCGATGGACTATGGTTTTCGATGGGTCTTCTAATGCATTGGGCAATGGTGTTGGTGTGGTAATCATTTCTCCCGAGGGTTACCATACGCCTTTCACTGCTAGACTATGTTTTCATTGTACCAATAATATGGCTGAGTATGAAGCATGTATTTTGGGACTCAAGGCTGCTATAGACCGGCGGGTCAAGTTTTTGAGTGTGTACGGAGACTCAGCATTAGTAATCAGTCAGATCAAAGGAGAATGGGACACTAAGCATCCGAATCTCATCCCTTACCGAGAACGGGTGATGACATTAATCCCATACTTTGAAGAGATAACATTCGAACATATTCCACGGGAAGAGAATCAGTTGGCGGACGCACTGGCCACCATGTCATCTATGTTCAGAGTCAGATGGGACGATGAAGCTCCCAGGATCGCTATTGAACGATTAGATGAACCGGCATACTGTCATGAACTTAACACTGAGGGAGTAGAGGAGAAACCTTGGTTCCACGAAGTGAAAATATATTTAGAAGCTCAGGAATACCCTGAAGGGGCATCCATTAATGACAGAAAATTCCTGAGGAAGTTCTCTGCTAAATTCTTTCTGAGTAATGGAGTATTATACAAGCGTAATCATGATTCGACTTTGCTTCGCTGTGTGGATAAAAAAGAAGCAGAAAGGATTATGGAAGACATGCACGACGGTATTTTTGGGACTCATTCTAGTGGACATACAATGGCCAAGAAGATTCTGAGATCAGGGTACTATTGGTCTACCATGGAAGCTAATTGCCACCATCACTCCAGAACTTGCCACAAGTGTCAGATCTATGCGGACAAAGTACATGTGCCTCCTGCTCCATTGAACGTGTTGACAACTCCTTGGCCCTTTGCAATGTGGGGCATCGATATGATTGGAGAGATTAAACCTACGGCTTCTAATGGACATCGCTTCATCCTCGTCGCTATCGATTACTTTACAAAGTGGGTAGAGGCAGCCTCATTTGCTTCTGTCACCAAGAATGTGGTGGTACGATTCATCAAGAATAGTCTTATTTGTCGGTATGGCATCCCTGAAAGAATTATCACTGACAATGGTACTAATTTGAACAACAAGATGATTACTGAACTCTGCACGCAGTTCAAAATAAAACACCATAACTCTTCCCCGTACCGGCCAAAGATGAATGGCGCCGTAGAGACTGCTAATAAGAATGTCAAGAAGATCATACAAAAGATGACAATAACGTACAAAGACTGGCATGAGATGTTACCGTTTGCTCTCCATGGTTATCGCACTTCAGTGCGCACTTCGACAGGGGCAACTCCTTTCTCTTTAGTCTACGGAATGGAAGCCGTCTTACCGGTGGAAGTTCAGATTCCCTCTCTAAGGATCATGAAAGAGGCGGGTTTAGGCGAGGATGAATGGATTCAGACTCAGCTCGATCAGATAAATTTGATTGACGAGAAGAGACTTGCGGCTGTTTGTCATGGGCAGATATATCAAAAGCGCATGACCCAGGCATTTAACAAAAGAGTCAAGAGACAGGTGTATCAAATTGGCGACTTGGTGATCAAGCGTATCACTCTACCACAAGGTGATCCCAGAGGCAAATGGACCCCCACATACGAAGGGCCGTTCGTAGTTAAGAAGGTATTCTCCGGTGGAGCCATGATACTTGCTACGATGGACGGCGAAGACTTCCCACATCCCGTGAACGCAGACATAGTCAAAAAATACTACGCATAAAAGAGACCTGCTAGGTCGACGTATCTAGGCAAAAGTAAGGGCATCCCGGCGAACCAAAAAGGTTCGGGCAAAAATTAGGGATAAACATAAAAAATATGCACCCGGCAAGTCGAAAACCTGAAAAGGCGGCTTGGGCAAAAAGGGGTATCCTGGTGGATTGAAAACCTGAAAAGGTGGTCCAGGCAAAAATTAGGGATCAAAGCGTATGACTATGTCCCGTTCTCAGACAGCTTCATCCAAGTTCAAAGGACTGAACAAGCTAATCACTTCTATCCGACAGCAGGAGATGAGAGGCTTGAAGACATAATGACAGTAGGGGAATTAAAGTCAATAGGACGTGTTCGGCATAGCTTTCTCTTTGTTTTCTTGACAATTTCCTCTTACTAGGATTTTTGTCTCCTTGTACACAAATTGCCTGTTTATAGGCCCTCTTTCGAAATCAATATAATTTTAGTTTCAAAAGAAATGCTCTTGTTTTACTTTCTCTGTTTTGTTTGCATAAACGTTCATTGATTTAATTTGAATTAATATATGCATTTGGATATGATCGATGTTTACCAAAAATGCGTGCATAAAATAGAAATAGCGATTACTACTAGGCTTCAGGATCGAGGAGAAGGTCTGATCATGCTTTCCAATGAATCCGTTGCTAATCCTATTCCCCAGCAAAGCCAGTCATTCCCAGAAGAGAGTGGCATTACTAGACAAATGGGTCATCTCTTCCACCCCCAGCCGGGCTTCTGTTGAACATTTCTACCATCAGACAGAAATCAAGCATCCCCGGCTAAGAAAGGGTCATCGATACCAGTATCTCCCAACCAGAAGATTGAGATTTATTTTCCCCAGTAGAGTCCTCTGGAAGAACTTTTCAGATGCATAATTCATTCATTACATCATTTCACAGCATACGCATGCATACATCGTTCGCAGTTATTTTCGAAATCATAAAACATCTCATGCATCATGACATGGCATGAAGCTAACTTTATTTTTCAGGTTAATTATCTTCCTGATACAGTCAAAATAGAGAGCCATTCAGACGGACATCTTCATCGATTACGTTCAGATTCAAATACATCTTTCAGATACACTCCATGTCAACATTCATCCTGACGTCCTCCTAGTGATGGCATCTATAAGCCCATCCCAGATATTCATTGCAAATACAGCATCTACAAATACGATCAGATACAGTCTAACGTACGGTTCATTCTGATTCAGCCCAACATATAACTCCTTCCCCTCAGATACGATCTAACGGACGATCCATTCTGATCTTCAACTACTCCAACACGGTCTAATGTACGACCCAGTTGGACCTTCATTTCTCAGGTACTGCCTAGCTTACGGTCCATCCTGATTCATCTCAACATATGACTCCTTCAACTCAGATGCGATCTAACGTACGATCCATTCCGACCTTCAACAACTCCAATACGGTCCAGCATACGACCCATTTGGACCTTCAAGGCCTCAGGTGCTACCTAGCGTACGGTACCTTCTGAAGTGTAGTCTGGCATATGACTACCCCTTTATTATCAGATGCAGCCTAACGGACGGCTCGTTCTGCTACTCAGAGACGGTCTAGCTTACGACCCTCTTGGGGGTTCATCCCCTCAAATGCTACCTAGCGTACGGTACATTCTGAAGTGTAGTCTGGCGTATGACTACCCCCTTCATCATCAGGTACAGCCTAACGGATGGCTCGTTCCGCAACTCAGATACGATCTAGCGTACGATCCATTCTGATCCTTTATCCCCAGCAGTGTATGACTCATTCGGATTCTTATCTCATTTTGAGTCGGCACAACATATTACTCCTCCAACAATACGGTCTAGCGTACGACCCATTCGGATCTTCATTCCTCAGATACTACCTAGCGTACGGTACATCCCGAGGTGTAGTCTAGCGTACGACTACTTTTCGTCAGATACAGCCTAACAGGCGGCCCATTCTGCAACTCAGATACGATCTAGCGTATGATCCATTCTGATTTGTTATCCCCAGCGGCGTATGACCCATTCTAAATCCCCAGGGAAGTCGACGGCCTAATGAATGACCCACTATACGGTCTAGCGTATGACCCAGTGACACCCATGACTTCAGATATCTTCTAACGTACGACGTACTCTGAAGCTCTCATCATCAAACTTCCTAGATGGCATCTTTAAGCCCATCTCCATCAAGACTAACTAATTGACAAGTGCAAATTTTTGGGGCATTCTAAGTGTTCAATAATCTTCCACCTCCAGACCACGAATGGCGTACATACCATTCTGACTCTCTCGGTTCAAGAATATTGAACAGGGGCAGCTGTCATACCCCAAAATTTGCCCATTAATATTTCAAGACATTTTTCAGGGCACTCCGACTCATTTTTATGACACTGATCTTAAAGGAACAAAGGCCCAACTCACGAATGGCCCAATCCAGAAAATGGCCCAAACTGGCATGTTCGCTACGCGTTCGCTACACGCTCGCCTAGCGAACGTTCGCTACACGTTCGCTACACGCTCGCCTAGCGAACGTTCGCTACGCGTTCGCTACACGCTCGCCTAGCGAAGCTGACAGACAACAGAAAATTTCGGGCTTCATTCTGAGCCCATTAGGTCATGAAAAAGAGCATTATAAATACCAGCACTTCAGTAATGAAAAGGGAGAACGAAAAAGGACGAAAGGAGAACCCTAGCAAGCAAACCCTCGCGCTCGCAGACGGAAAACCCTGGAGGCTAACCCTGAGAATTCCGAGAAACCCTGAAGGAAAAGCCGGCGGCAGCAAGGTTACTTCCGCTCATTCGATCCGGTCGGCCAATTCAAGGTTACAATTCGATTACAAACAGGTTGGCATTGCTATTACTACCTTATGTTCTTAATTTGCATATGCCATTATGATTAAATTTATGAAAATATCTTAAGTTTGTCATGTGAATTGTAGTGTGCACTTGAATACCTTAAATGATTAACCATATAATTGCTGTAATGAAAGCCATAAGGCATAAAATTGGTTGAAATTGTACTGATATCAAAACCAGAATCCGCAGTCGCTCGCTAGCACGTCGCTAAGCGAGCATGAAGCGAGTATTCGCTAAGCCTTCGCTAGGCGAGGCAGGCGCGAACCTGACAGTAGCCGACTTTTCTATTCTGATTTTTCATTCATGTTTTATCATAGCCAGGCATTGTTTATCTGATCCTATTACTGTTGTGATTTCTTTTGCGGTGTAATCCTCGATTGCACCCTGATTTGGTATTCTAACCCGTTTGCTGAATGTTGCAAAGGTTCACACACCCCAGGAAAAGATTGTTGTTTAGGTCTTCCACTTTATTTGTGGGATACCCTTGTGAAGAGTTTCCCTAAATTGCTTAATTAATTTTAATGTATTAATTTTAAATGTATTATTTTTAATGTATTGATTTTAATGTGGAGATTCACCCTAATTACTTAATTAACTTTAAAACATGGCCTTTAAATATGTGATCTTGGACCTCTCTTTTGCCTTACGATATTACGGTCATGTCCCGCGAATGTGGGGATACACTTAGCAAAGACCCTTCGATCAAGTCATCATAAAATAAATCATGGTCCCTCGGATGTTGCCTCGAATATATGATTTTTGTCCCTCGATGACCCTTCGGTGTAGCCTACGGTTAAATGATGATCGTCCCTTCGAATGCTAAGGTATCCTTACAACTGTTGCCTTCAATGACCTATCGATGACCCTACGATGACCCTTTTACATCCAAAGGATAAAACTACTTACTTCTCAATAGTAAGGACAGTTTTACCCTCATAAGGATAGGAAATGCCCATAATGACCTTAGGGTATAACTCTCAATTACTGGATCATAACCTAAAACATTTTTCGCCCCTCACACTTTGCAAATCTTAGAAAATCACCACTTGGTATACATTCATACTAGAATCATTACCAAGTTACATTTTTCTAAACCGTTTTCAAAATCAAACGAGATAAATACTTTGTATACATTCATACGAGAATCATTACAAAGTTAAACTCTCTTTTCGAAACATTTTTTAAACAATTCACGAACACTTTTCAGACAAAAATATAAGTGATCCAGCAATTAAGAGCCCATGGATAACCATGGATACAAAGGGTGCTAACACCTTCCCTTTGTATAATGTACCTCCCGAACCCAAAATCTATTGAGGTCTTTCCTGTTCTTTTCCACCTTTCCTTATTGGATAAAAGAAAAGTCGGTGGCGACTCTTGCTATCCGCGACATTGCGATAAAAAGCAAAACACCCCAAGTCAGTTCACCGTATGACACCTAAGCACTGAGATTGACAAGGCAACATGCATGAACAGGGTGTGTCTAAGCACAAAGTCTGATAAGGCAAACATGCATGAAAAGGGTTTGCCTAAGCACTGAAACTGACAAGGAAAACATGCATGAAAAGGGTTTGCCTAAGCACTGGGACTGACAAGGCAATCATGCATCAACAAGGTTTTCCTAAGAACTGGAACGAACAAGGGAAACATACATGAAAAGGATTTTCCTAAGCATTGGGACTGACAAGGGAGACATGCATGAGATGGCTTGCCTAAGCTCTGGGACTCATAAGGTAAGCATGCATGAAAAAAAGGTTTTAACCATGAGAAGTTGATTAACCTAAAGAGGTGTCTTTTGTTGTTGATTGTTGAATTGATCTGAGAATGAATGTTGAAAGTTGTTTTTGATTTAAATTGCAGCAAAATCTATGAGGGTGAGATGAATAATTCGAACAATTGGGTCAAGCGTCCCGTATCCAAAGATATTCAGAATAAGGATAGGAATACTCCATGTTATTCCTTCTTCACTTCTTAAGGCTTGTGGCGCACAATTCACATCAGAATGGTTAAGGGTTTTGAAGTTGAATAAGAAAAGAAATTTTTGTTTTGTGTTGGATAGGTTAGGGAACATAATTGGAAGAAAAGGATGAGGTACCAAAGAATAGGGTGAATTTTAGTGTTGTTGTGTCTTGATGTTCACCTATTTAAAAGGTTTTGAATAAGAATGGAGTCAAGATTGATTTGATGGATCAAGTGTAGGTGCAAGTATAAAGATCTAATTCTAATTAAGTGATCAAAATGATTTATTATCACTTAATTGAATGTGAATCCTAAGAGAACATGCAAATTATTTTGAAAGTCATGTTAGAAGTCCTAAGTTGTTAATCTAATTAATTAATCAAATCAAAGGGGGAACATGCAAGATATTAGGTCAAGCTATTAAGAAGAATCAAGATCATCATGAAATTGTGAATTAAAAAAAACAAGGTTAATGAGATTCACCCTAATTTTCTAATTAAGTTTAATCCTAGTTAATCAAACGAGCTAAAATCTTATTTTACTGCAAAAACTAAATTAAATAAAATCTAATCTTTTTTTTCTCTAAAATGTTTGATATGATTTTTTTTAGTTTGCTTACAAATTAAAACCCAACCTAAAAAGTACTACTACTTAAAATCTAAAGAATTTTGTGGATTAACTTCCCATTGAATGATTAAAGTGGACTTTTTCTAATCGTAAAACAACCTATTGACTAGAGGTTGCAATATGAGGGAAATAGAAATTAAGCCAACCAACATGTCCATCAACTACTAGTATCTCTATGCTCATGGAAAAGAACCCCGATCAAGACATATTGTCGTGCCAAGTTGGGAGGAAGTAACATCTAGCTGGCTAAACATGGTATCATATAGAGTCATTAGACTACTCTACCCAACAGCCGCACATGCTTTTCCATGAAGGTCACCTTGTGGCTTTTGAAGATCAGAAAAGTTGTTATTAGCCCATCTGCTATATCTAAGTCTTTGTCTGCCAAGACCAACATCACTTGAAATCACCAATATAACTTCATAGCCTTTAAGGTTTAGTTCTTTGAGCTGCTCAGGTAGAACTCCAAGTCTACCTAGTGCTAATCTTCCATCACTTCGAGTAACAACGGTTGTTCCGACCTTGTCTATAATTCGATTAATGGACTTGACGAAGTCTCGGGATGAATCCATGGAGTTCAAAACTAAGTCGAGTTGAGCAAGATGATCGAGTCACTTTGAAGTAGGTGAGTGACAGGGAGAGGTCCGTGTCGAGAGAAAAACGAGTATTGAAAATCTAGGTGTTGCTTCAAATGCTCAACATTGCAAAAAATTTAGCTTGCTTGCAAAGTGTTTGAGAAGTGATTTTGTGTTGAAAAAACGTACTTTTAAATGGTGTAAACTTAGGGATCCAATTCTGATTTTTTTTGACACGAATCAAGGCTGGATAGTGTTGAAAAAAGCAAGTATTGAAATCACTATATAGTACAAAAAAAATTCTATGTTTCCTTGAGTTCTTCATGACTTTTTGATTGTTTTTCGATGACTTATGCTTATGATTCATGGAGACTAACTTGAACCCAATTTTCTTTGTAGCAAAGTGAGTGTTGTAATGGAAGAATGAACTTGAAGCAACATTGGAAAGTAAAGAACAAGTCATGGAAGTGAAGTTTGATGAAAGATGTTATTTGTTAGAAATTAGCTTTTGTATCATAAGCATGACATAAGTCGTTTTTGATGAAAAATGATGAATCCTTTGATCAAATTCTTGTAGAGTAGGTCTAGGAAATATCAAAAGTCAAAATTGAATCAATCATCAACAATTAATCAAAAGTCAACAATTGACCAAAAAATCATTTGTTTTTGACCAAAAAGTCATTTGTTTTTGACCAAAAAGTCAGTTGTACCCAAAATATGCAGTTTTTTTACCCTCTTTTCCTTATAATCGATTCTTTTGATTTGTATCTCAAGCAATATGATTGTACCATGGATTTTCAATAAATTAATAAAATCTTCTTTTTATTCCAACTTTGTCATTTTCTTTGAATTCAAGCAATCTTCCGAATTAAGTAACAAGCATTCCAATCCCCCGGGTAACCATTAATCTCAAATAAAGAGATGATCCGTACCATAAGTAATATGGGAAATAAACCCGAATAATCACCAAATAATATCCGCCTTGAAAACCCATTTAAACTGATTAAATCCACTATTATCGAACCTTTGGTAACAAATTATGTGAAATGCGATGAATGAAATGCTAAAATGAATGACCTAATCCGATAACTCGATAACCATGCATGCAGGTGATTTAAGCATGAGCCAGATAGAAAATTGAAAAAGAGTGGGGAAAATTGGGGTATGACACCCCGTCGTCAATTTTCGTTCCAAACAACTACGTTCTACATTTACCTTCACACATATTCCATATGATGCCATCCTGATGTTCGATGGGTCCTTCTGTCTTAACTATTTGATTCCAGATGATTGAGGTGTTTAGATTCAATTTTCTTCAATGTGTGATAAAAGCCTCCCAACTTCGATTCATCATTGGGTCTTAGTTGGAAACAACATTGGACTAAACACTACACAACTAGAAGATACTTGGTACAATAATCCCGCTAGATTGATAACCTCATATGTGGTCTTGAAAGTTAAGAAATGGGATGATTTGGCTAGCTTATCCATAATCACCCAAATAAAAATAAAACGTCGAGTATACAAGGTCATACCACAACGGAGATTCATCAAGATAGTTTTCTTACTTCCATATGGGTATCCTCAATGGCTACAACATACAACATAACTTATGTTGTTCCAAATCCCATTAACTTATACACTAAACATTTGGTCATACACATCTCGCAATGTCCCTCTTATACCTGGTCACTAACAATTCTTCTTCAGATTCTGGTGTATCTTTGAAGAACTAGGGTGAAAGAGGAACATTGCTTTTGCGAGCTTGTTCGAAAGATACTTCAACTAGGAGTCACAATCCTGCGAGTATTCTATTTGTCTATAACGGTGGGGTTATCCATTCTTCTTTGTCTGTTGTGTTACTCTGATTTCAACCGGTTGCACCACTTCTTGAAATCCTTTGAGTTTCTCCCTTTTCTATAATCCACTTAGCTTCATTACTCAATTGCACTTGATTTTTTTATATCAACGACCTCTTCTCGATATTCAACCAGCAAATGGCGTGCTTGAGTCTTCAATACATCAATTAGCAACTACTTATCGACATTTGAAGAATTTCCATAATCAAGTCACTTGAGAATTCCACCAGCCTTGGCTAGATCCACTTGAACATGTTCTTGATTCCTCAGTCACCAATTACAAAATATTTGAAGCCGAGTGTTCCTTATGATGGAACTTGTCCCATTGTAGTAGTCTCTTATACATCATATCCGTTGAAATAGTCCTACCAATACATTCTAATAACCTCTCATTGACCATGTAGACCCATACCTGGACTATCATAAGATTTCCTCTATCTCACTGAGTACTCGACTTACACGTTCTTTCTTCACGAAGTCATAGTTCATCCTCATGGATTGTCGCTACCGGAGTTTCGGGAGCGAGGAACCAGACGAACTGAACAAAAGAATCGCCTTCTCGAAGATAGAAAAGGGTAAACACAGAAGAGTCGCCACCGAATTTTATTAGAGTTCCTCTATGGGAGAGGAGAGGGAAAATAATGGATAAAACCCTCAAAGATAAAAAGGAAAAAGATAGGGTATTGGTCTTGCAACTGAGATTGAGTTCGGAAGTCGATTACGCAAGGGGAAGGTATTAGCACCCCTCATGTCCATGGTACTTCATGGGAACCATTTAAGTTGTTTGTGTGTGTGTGTGTGTGTGGGGGGGGGGGTATTTATCTACTTATTGCTTTATTTTCAAAAATATAGTGTGAAAGAATGGGATTTTGGGTTTTTATTATTATTCTCGCCAAGGATTGTGGCTCTTGTGCCTACGTATCATTCACCGGGTGATGAAGAATCAGAGCTCTGTAGTTTGGAGTAGAAAATGTTTGTGGGTTGCTTAATTTTACCTTTGACAAAAGGGTTTTAGGTATGGTTCCCTAAGGCATAAAAGATGGATTTGATGGGTTGATGTAGATTTTACCTTGAAAAAGGGTTTTATGAAAAGATGTTTGTGATTAGATTGCACTAAAGTCTATGGACAGAGGTGAATATTCTAGACAAACAAGTCAATCCTCTTGTGTCCAAAATAATCAGAGTAAGGGTAGGAAAGCTTCATCATTACTCATTCTCCATCACTTAAGGCTCGTGACGCAATATCAATCGTAGTTTTATTGTTTTTAAGTTTGATTATGAAAATGCCACTTGACGTTGGATCAAGGGTTTATTGATTTGATTGTGAAATTGGTGATGTACAAAGGATATACAAAGTAACCAAACAAGAAAGTAAAAGGTCTCATTGTAAGATAGCCCAAGAGAAAGCGTTGTATGTGTAAAAGTGACCTAAGCTAACAAAGGATAATGGTCTTACAGTCATGTCTCCCTAGGATAACGCCATGATGCCATTCTTACAACATGTATGTAAGTTACAGATGAAATCCAAAGTTGAGTCAAAGGGTCAAAAGATTAAGGACAAGGTCTCCAAGAAAGGGTCCTAAGTAAAATCCTCTAAGTCCAAGATTGATTACAAGTGGAATGTATATTTTTGGTCTTATAATTTTATCATGTTTTTGTTGTTTTTGATTGTATGATGACAATAATAAACATGCATGAGGAGTTTATACAATGATGATGATAATGAATGCTCGAATGTAAATTATAATGCAGAATAATTGACATAAAAGTAAATCACAAGGTAATAATAACAAGATCATAATAACAAAAGTTAGTGAGTATGGATGACATGAAATAAACTACAAGACAAAGGCAATAAAATCATAATAACAAAGGTTAAAAGTATCAAAGTTAGTGAAGTATAGTTAGTGGTTAGTAAAATGTACAAGGTAAAGATTTGAAGATTATCTATCCATAGGTCAAAAGATTCAAAATATGACGCATCAGGGGATAACTTATCATTGATGCAAAGTATTGAACATGATCAATGATCATCTAACAATAGATTGGTAACAATAAAAATTATACAACCCCGAGTCCATCTATCAATAGTTTGACAAATGGAAGATTGTATCACTCTATGATTACAAGTTAACGGTTAATTAATGTACAAGTTAAGGATTGATTAAGTTATGTACAAGTTATACAATGAAACACATGAGGGTTAGTAATAATGGAATCAAAACAAACAAAAAGATTAGTAAGTTAGTATACACAAACATGACTTCATCTATGTATCAAATGACTCAAGTTTGGTTGAAATAGAGGTAACTTATTAATGCCTCAAAGTATCAAGAACGATCCATTGATCATTCATTGATAGATTTGAAACATTGAAGGTTTTATCAACCATGATCATGACCTAATAGACTTCATTAGCCACCATTATTCAAGACATAAAAAGTCCACAAAAAATGCCCAAATAAAATTATGAAAAAGCATAATAAAATAAAAGGGAGAAAATTATTTTAATCAGAATTAAAATGGATGGTGAAAAAATTAAAATTAAAATAAAAATAAATGGTTAGAAAAATATAAAAAAGGAGAAATAAAGGAAAGGAATAAAAATGAGATAAGGGCGCTAGGGGTTGAACCTCTGATCTTGGGGTCATGGGGACAATCCCCATCCACTAGGCCAAGCACCCTTTGGTGTTAATGGAGCGCTTTAGAAAATAATATATTAAAGCAACTATACTAAATGAATACGCGCGCAAATCAGCCAATCAAAGTGAGACAACATATATTTTTGAATTCAAACGCGCGAAGAACCACCGTCTTCAACCTTCAACCATACAAAATAAAACTCCAAAACTCTTGTTTTCATAGGGAATCACGCATGTACTCAACATCCCCACACTTCATCATTATCATCTCCGCACTCATGAGCCATTGATTGGCTCTGAGTGTGGAGAATTTCAAGATTTCAGAAAGATGAAATGACCTAAAAATAAAATTAAATGGTTGATTTGAAGCAATCAAGGTTCAGACCATGTGGTTAAGCATCAGTAAATGATTTCGAGCAAGAGAGTAACTTGTTTGAGTGAAGGATATGAGTGGAACTATCTGGTCAGAATCAATTTCAGAGTGGAACTCCGATGATAATGGACAGCCTAGGGGGAGGTGTTTGTAAAGGGCGATAGTGTTTCAGGAAGTTCGAGGGAGGTTGAGGGAAGCTTTTTGGGTGCTTTGTTCAAACTGAAATGACTTAGAACTTAAAAAGTGCAACTCTGTTTTGAAGGTGAAAACTCGGTTTTGAAGCAGGGTGATTTTGACTTGAAAACCTAATAAATCTGATGGAATACCTTCCCCTATTTATAGGGGAGGTGATGGAAGTGTTTGGTGAGAGAAAGATGGGTTTTTTTCAAAAAAGTGGTGAAGCTTAAAGCATGCTCGAAGGTTGAATTTTTGGGACAAGAGTTGGCTATTTCTGACCTTATTTGCACTCTAAACCAGTTGGTTTTGTTCCTTAGCATTAGATAGGTGCAACAAAGGGCTTTGATATGACCTGTTATGGCTTTGTCTTTTATCCATTTTGAGAAAAATCCGAATTTATATATGGCTTCGAGTTTGATCACATGAGCTCTTGCTGCAACCAAGTTGACTTCTAAACATGTCACACAATGTTATGGAATGTGTTAGGGGTCAAAAGGAATCAGAATAATGTGGTTTAATGGATTGGTGCATCAAAATGCAAAATCTGGTCATGTGTGGTCTGGTTTGTGCATCATGGTAAGTCAACAACTTTGAACTTGAGCCCAATGAAATTGGCTTGTGCATTTTGCATGAAACTTGTGCCAAATGGTCTTTGTCAAATCCTTGATCAAATTAAAAAAAGAATCAGATCGAAAGGATTTGTGGTTTGAAAATGACAATGTGGTAAAGTGGGGGTCTTGGGCATGATTCTAGGTATGGCTAGGCATTTGGACTAGCTTGGCCAATCCCAAAATTGAGGCCCTTGTTCAATGAATTAGGTTTTGGACCTTGAAACAAAGTTGAATAGGGATTCAATTAGAACATTTGGCTCAGAGAAGATCTTGAACATATTGAAAGGTGAAAAGGTTATGGGCTCTGGACTAAATGATAGGTCATTCTTGCCAAAATGGGACCAACCAACATGATCTAAAAATGCCATTTTGTGATTTCTTGATTTTTTAAGGCACGATGATGGATTTTTGAGCTTATATGATCATATCTTGATGGGAAATGAGGCTTGGAGCTATGTGGGATGATTTTAGGTCATATCCATGGGTGAAATAAAAGCATTGAAAATGATGAATCAAGACTAAAACAAAGGCATTGTCCCATGGTGAAATGGATGTTTGTTTGATGAGAAAATGGTTGCAAATGGCTTGAATTGAAGGTTAATGAAGTTTTGAATGATGGGATGATCAAATGGGGAAAAGAAAAGAATCAAGAGATTGCACAAACTAAGGTTTCTTGGACGACAAGTTTCATCAAGAGCCATAGCCAATCAAATTATAGTTTTGAGATGCAAGAGATGTATTGAGGTAATTGAAAGGGTTGTGGTATGGACACCATTTGGATATTAGGGGCCCTCAATGTTAAGTTCAAGGCACAAGGTGAATGGGAATTTGTGCAAGCTATTGAGGATCAAGATCTAGGGTTGAAGTCCTTGGGTGACCAGATGAATCTTCATATGTCTTTAATGAGGACTCACCATCCAATTAGAGATTTGGAGAGTGAGTGAGATGTCTTGAATGATCCTCCAAGGTTGTGGGGTGCTTGGAGATGAATATTAGGGTTAAGGTAGTTTGGGCACACCTCAACATGATCAGAATGTCTTGAGGTACTTGTGGATCATTGTGGGTATAAATGTGTAGTACCCTAAATTTTGCCTATTTCTTTACTATTATATGTGTTTTAGTTGTATTCTATCTCGAATAAATGAGATAATTCATTTGGTAGTGAAGTGAGAATATAAGGAGGTACAAGCATGAGGTCCTAAGTTCGAATAACAACTTTTTCATTTTTAATGCATTTTTTTACCTTTTATTTCTATTTTTCACAAAATCAAAATAAATTGCATTTTTTGTTTTTTATTTTTTATTTTTTAATCAAACAATTCTTAGATAAATACTATTTTTCCATTTTTATGCACTTTTACTTTAAAACTGTCCGAAAAACCCAAAACAAAAATATTGTTGATAATATTTGTTCTATTTTATGCAAGAAAGAGTAAAAAAATTCAAAATCATAAACTTTTTATCATCATATTGATTTATATTCTATTTTATTTTATTTTAAATGATCATAATAGCTTGTTTGGTAATAAGTGTAAGGGCTCATGAGTATGGGGTCTTGATTGAGACTTTTTATATATTCTTTAAATTTTCTCACTTTTCTAGTTTTATTTTATTTATTTTTTCTTTTTCACTTTTTATAACTATTATAGTTATTATTATTATATTTTATCCTTGTTATTAATTTTAAATTATCATTATTATTATTATTAAAAAAACTATTAAATTAATTACTATTAAAGGTAAAAATTATTATAAAAAGACAAAAAAAAAATTATTGTTATTGTTACTATCATTATGAGAATAAAACATATCCCAATATTCATTTTCCCAAATCTAAAAACACTTTACTCACTATTGTTCCAAATCAATTCAAATAAAATTTCCAAAATATTCCAAAAGCAATCCAACTCAATTACTCCAAATCATCCCAAATCAAACACATTTCAATTCATTCCCAAAATCAAAATAGAAAAGAATCCAAAAATGGTCGCTCCCCATTCTTCCCTTTTATTTTTTATTTTCTATTTTTTATTATTTTTATTTATTTATTTATTTTATTATTTTAGTTATTTCTTTAGTTATGGTTTTAAAAATATAAATGGGTTTTAAGTTTTTGGGACCTAATTCCTCCTATCTGCACACCCCGTTTCCTTATCACATCCTCTATGTGCTTAGTTAAAATTTTGAGTTAGTTAATTTAATTATTTAATTATAATCTAATTTTAAATTAATCATTCAATTTATTTAATTTGGTTTTTACTTAAAAAAATTTATCTATGTAAATTTGTTTAAGTTGCTAGTCTTTTAATTATTTAGTCAATTTCTCAAAAATGTAAAATCAGTAGAAATTAAGTAATATCCTTTCATTTTGTTAATTTCTCTTAATTCAAAAAAAAAATTGAATGCCATGTTGAGATTAGTACCATATATTTAATTATTAGATTGTTTCTTATTTCAAGTAAATCAATTTAAGTTTTTCTTGTTATTAATATAAAAACAATAAAAAATACAAAAATCTCATATTTTATGTATTCAAGTTTAGTTCAACTTCATTTGATTTTCATTAGATTTTTAAATTAACTAAATTTTGATTACAAATCACTTTACTTAATTTTATTAGAATAATTCTATAAACTTGTTCATATATCAGTAACTAAAAAATAAAAATAAAAACAATAAATTTTTCATAAATTAAAACAACTTCATACACATAAATCTGAGATAAATTTCTAAGGTTTTAGGGATAAAAATCAGGGATAAAGGATATGTCATTAATTTTTTAACATATATTTTTATTTGAATATATAATATCATTATTAATTTTTTTAAATAATTAGAACGTGAGGGGATATAATTAGGGATAATACATGGATAACTTAGGGATAGCATGAGATAAAATTCTATAACAATTTTCAGGGATAAACTTTGGGATTAAAGTCGGGGATAAGGGATATGGTCTTTGGTTTTCTAAATCAAACTTTTAACATTGAATAATTATATATATTATCACTACAGATTATTTTTTATAATCAAATTAAGAGGATTTTTTTGCAATTAATCAAAAGGGATAAAATCAACCCAATACACCTCAAATTGCAAGTCCTCTAACTAATGAAAGAAAGTCGTGCTAAAAATTAATGAAAGAAAACATAACAAATAAAATAGTAGCAGCAATAGTTTCTGTAACAGTACTAAATATGACAGAAAAGATGGGAAGCAAAGTGAGGATAATATTATAAGACTTTAATCAAACAGTTGGCATACAATAAAAATCCAGATGTGAAAAGAAAGTTTGAGGGAGAAGAATAATAACTTTACTCATCACATAATCATAAAATTTCTCACTACTGCAGTATTTGTACTGACTCATTCCTTCACGTAGTCCCTCCACATGTTGTGGGGTTTGCGTGGCCTTGCTCCTGTGCGTATGTCCAATATTTCCGCGTTATTGTTAGCCACTTCCTTTCCGTGCGTATTTTGTGGGCCCTCCCTCTGTTTTGCTGACTCATAGGCTGCTTCTAAAATCTCTTTCTCTTTTGGCTTCATTACAATACCATCCCCATTAAAAGCAACCTTGTCCTCAAGGTTGAAAGAGGGAAACTTCTGTTGCAAGTCAGTTATTTCTTCCCAAGAAGCATCTGCGACATCATGCTGATCCCATTGAATTAAAACTTGGTGAATTGTTTGGTTGCCTTTGATAACAGTTCTAGCTTGCAACACTTTAATAGGAGTTATAATTGGTCCTCTGTCTGACATAGTCAAAGGTAACGACAAGTATTGCTCTTGGAAAGTTCCCTTGAATGGTTTAAGCTGAGACACATGGAAAACAAGGTGTATTTTAGCATGATCTGGAAGTTTGAGTTTGTAAGCTACCGAACCCACACGAGCTATGATCTCAAAGGGTCCAAAATAGCGCATGCCTAACTTTTGATTCTTCCTCAAGGCCACCGACTGTTGCCGATAAGGTTAGAGCTTCACCAACACTAGCTCTCCCACCTGAAAGGTCACATCCATTCTATGCTTGTCTGCTTGTTTCTTCATGTACTGCTGAGCCTTTTCTAAATTTGCTTTCAACTGCTGTAAAATTTTGTCTCTCTCCATCAGCTGCTCTTGGAGTGCTGGAGGGTCAGTAGCTTGAGGTTCATACCTTAATAAAGCCGGCGGATCTCTCCCATAAAGAGCCTTGAAGGGTGTCATGCCAATGCTGGTCTGTAAGGCTGTGTTGTACCAGAATTCAGCCCATGATAATGCCATGTACCATGACTTAGGGTTGTGAAAGGTGAAACACCTAAGAAATAGCTCTACTGTCTTATTAAGCGCCTCAGACTGCCCATCAGATTGGGGATGATACGCCGACGACATTGCCAAACTTGTACCTTGTAGCTTGAACAAATGTTGCCAAAAGGAACTTGTAAACACTTTATCCCTATCAAATACAATGGATTTGGGCATTCCATGTAATTTGACAATATTGTGCATAAAAATTTCAGCCACTGACTTACTAGAGTAATCGGTTTTCATAGGAAAGAAATGAGCATACTTTGATAATCTATCTATGACCACCAAAATAGTAGTGAACCCAAAGGATAAAGGAAGTCCTGTGATAAAATCCATAGCCACATCTTCCCATACTTGTGATGGTATTGGAAGTGGTTGTAATAACCCCGCCGGTACTGTGTTAGCAGTTTTAGCTTGTTGGCACACACCACAACTTTGCACATAGTGATAGATATCCTTTTTCATATCCGGCCAGTAGAATTGGGACTTTATTCTAGCCATAGTTCTAGTAAAACCTGCATGACCACCCAGTGGGGATGTATGTAATTCATATAAGACTTGTTGTACCAATTCAGTGTGTTGAGGAATCACAATTCGTTGCTTCCAATATAACAGTCCATCTCTGAAAGTGTATTGGAGATATGAATTACCTTGGCTAATACACTTTTGTATGATGTCACTCCAGTGGTTATCACTTTTCAACACTTCCTTTACTTGTTGAATGAATTGGCACTCAGGCTCTGACCACGACAAAGTCATTAACCTCGATAAAGCATCAGCTGCCAGATTCTCTTTGCCAGGCTTGTACTCTATAACAAAATCGTAACCCAAAAACTTATGTAACCACTGCTGATGTTCGGGTGTCTGGAGGGATTGGTCCATCAAACTCCGCAAACTCTTTTGATCGGTTCGAATAATGAACCTATGACCCATTAAATATGTTAGACGGTGTGGCTAGTGATCGAGAGGGGGGTGAATAGATCACCTCTTTTAAAATAAACGGATTTAAAAAATCTTATCAGAGTTATTGATACTTAGCGGAAAATTACAGTCCCGAATCGACTTCCGTCTATTCTGAACCGTTACTAGAAAACCTGACACGCGAATTTATTGCTGGATTTGAATTAGAACGATAGAGAGTCTTAACACCAGAATATTATCAAATCAAATGCACTTATCACTAAATTCTAATTCCAATGAATAAAACTCAGCTGACAGTTTTGTCAAACATTTGGTGTGTATGTGATCAATGATGAACAATGGTGGAGTTTAGATAAAGAAGTTTTCTTGCCACCATTGTATCACGAAATGTACAGCCACAATACACCAACTGAAATCACAAAACTTTTGAAAACGTAAAGAGAGATAAGAAAAGAATACGATACGCAGAGATTTGGTAAGGAAGTTCCCCACTGTCGTCCTCGCGTGTGGGTACGTCTCCCTGTCGCGGCGCGAAAAAATACCCAAGCGTAGGGAACGCTCGAAATATAAATAAAACATAATCGCCACCGAACTTTATTTATTCCCAAAGAGGGAAAGGGGAAATATCGATAAAACCCACAAAAATAAAACAGAAATGGTCGTCGCAACCAAATCGGGTTCGGGAGTCGGTTATGCAAGGGGAAGGTATTAGCACCCCTCACATCCATCGTACTCGATGGGACCCATCTAGTTAGTTTCGTGTTAGAGTGTTAGCGTGATATTGTTTGCGATCTTCTACTTATCGAGTAAGGAAAGAGAAATAAAGAAAGGAAAGACTTAGGGTTTTTTAATATTAATGTGCCTGACAAGGTTTCGCAATCCTGCTCCTACGTATCTCCAGGTGCTATGAAGAACTCAAGGCATACGTAGTTCTACCCAAAGAGAACTACTAGGTGGATTGCTTTTAAAGAGAGTGATGCTTGGATCATATTTGAGCGATTAAACCTTTACTTGTTGCTCGCTCTTGGAGGCTGAAGTCTTTGTTTGTTTCACATCAAAATAGATGTCGCATACTCTTTTCTGGAAATGTTTTCGGAGTCGCACAAGGGCGGAAAACAAGTTTGATGAGTTTGAGTTGATTTTAAGCGGAGACAAGCATCCAAGCAGGGAGCTCTACTGCAGTACTCAGATGCTCGAAAAGGAAGAGGCCTAAGCCCAATCACTCTCTTTTCATCCAAAATTTTGTTTATGGAAATGTGTGGCAAATTAGGTCAAAGTTCATTAACGGGAGATGATTAATCAGACAGAGAGCTCTACAGCAGTGTCCAAATAATTGAGAAAGAGAAGGTCGATACCCAATCAATCTTTTTCTTTTATAAGAGAAGTGACCTAATTCTGGTAATTATTTGTTTGTTAATATGGAAGACGAATGTTTGAACATTGAGCTCTACAGCAGTATCCTAACATTTGAAACAGAGAAAGTCTAAACTTAATCAGTTTCTTCCATTTTTATAGTGAAAAGATTTTAAAAATAGGGGGACGACTTGACGTTGGATCAAGTGTCAGAAGCTGACTTATGAAAATAATTTGGATGTGGCGGGGGTGTGAAAAGAGAGATTTGATTCGTTTAAATATCTTTTAGGTGGAAGATGATTATTCAAACAGGGAGCTCTACAACAGTGTTCAAATAATCGAAGACTGAAGAAGGTCTAAACCCAATCAGTATTTTTCCTTCTATAAGAAAACCAACTTGATTCGATTAATTATTGAAAAATGAGATTCGAATAATTCAGCAAAATCAAATATTATGAACCTATTTATTTAATTATATTTCTAATACCTTAAAACAAGATAAATTTTAATACATAAAAAAAAATTAAAACAAAACCAATATATATGTACATGGCATATTTTAAACTAAAGTAATAATTGATTTTTATTATATATAAAAGATAAGTTAATACTCATGTAATTACTATTATAAAGAATAGTTTAAAGTCCTCACGTAACCGTTCATTTCAACTTCAAAAGCCATTACCGTAAAAATTCAATTTAAAAGACATTACTGTGACATTTTAAACTTAGTAATAAGAGAATTGTTTTAATGTATGATTAGTTAATAAAATAATATTTTTACATTGAAATTCAAAAGTGAAATAAATACAAATTAAATTTGTGTAGACTTTTTAAACCATACACTTATCTTCCTGAAAATAATAACACGCAGTGTTGTTTCAACAAAAATGCAAAAGAAAAGCTCTTCTTCTTTCTTTCACTCAGTTCCGCATAAATCAAACACCGACAAATATTCACAAACCATTTTCCATTCTTTTTTTTTAAAAACAAATAAAAAAAACAAGACTAAAGCATGAATTGGAAATTAAAAATGGAAATAGACGAAGAAGAAACCTTCGGTGGCGGCAATGGCAGAACAACTTGCGTTGGTGTATCGTCGTAAGTTGATGCTGTTGAAGAGGGGCGTCGGTGGCGTACAATTGGAGTTGTGTGTGATGTTGCGTGTGTCGGATGCTGCAACAGTTGTTGATGCGGTTGTTAAGCTAAGACTCGTGATCGGTGGGAGTGAGGGATGACGACATAGACAAAATTTATTTCTGGAGAGGTCGTTGTGCGCCGTTTTGGTTGTGTTGTTCACGGTTGGAATGGAGGTCTTGTTGAAGGTTGACTGAAATTCACAGCAGTGAGGTTGTTGTGTAGATCTTACAGTGCATGAAGAGGAGTTTCAAACTTGTATGGCTCTCTGTAACTCTCCGTAAATATGTGGTGTTTGACAGTC
Organism: Lathyrus oleraceus; assembly: GCF_024323335.1. NCBI lineage: Eukaryota > Viridiplantae > Streptophyta > Magnoliopsida > Fabales > Fabaceae > Lathyrus > Lathyrus oleraceus. Next base: position 512,520,411 of record NC_066583.1, read on the forward strand.
ATACAGAGTTTTTAAAAGGTGATCTTTTTTTTAGAAAGGAGGAGTTATGTGTGTTATGTAGACATGAAGGCGAGATTTTATGACTGTTCATTCAAGGTGGAGGGATCAAGGAAGGATTGATGGATGCTGATGTTGGACTGAGGGTCAGGTTATGGGGCTCAAGAGAAAAGTATGTTAATCCAATAGCAGAAAATTAAGTACACCAGTAAGAAAATCATGATGGTATCACGTGTTACTAGCTTTTATTTCATTTCCATTTTCTTTTCTTTTTTTTAAATAAATAAATTAGCAAAATATTACTATTAAACAAAATATTTAATATTGGTAATAAATTTAAAAAGAAATATATTAATAGTAAAATAAAAGATTTTGTTATTTTTCAGTAGATAAAAAAAATAAGTTTCAAAAGGACTAAATCAAAAATAAAAATCAAACTATTATAAATAATCGAAATTAGATCGAAATATAGAAAATTATATTTAATTATTACGAATATTTTTTTGTTAAAATAAACAAATAAAAAAGAATAAAAATTAGACGTAAAAGTGTTCAAAAAATTAAACCGAATGCACCAAAATTATCAGTGCATAATAAACTTCTCAAAAACATACAGGTTTTTTAATAAAAAAAATTTAAATAAAAAATGACCGGTTAGAAGGCTCGGACTGATAAAAATGCGACCGAAAATGTAGTCGAAAAACTTAAAAGGAGCACGCCAGTTTAAACTACGCGGATCATAGATTAATAAAATTGACGTTTGCAAGCTCAGTTTTGAAGTTTTTCGCCCGCTAATTCGACGTACAGTTGAGAAACGGTGCGATCAGTTTGTCTGTAGACCCGAAAAATTATTCCAAACGATATTTCAAGTACTATGCGAAACAAAAAATATATGTTGTGACAAGTATAAAATACAAATGTCCGGTGAATGCACTGATTCACTGATTTAATAAAATACGAACAGATAAACAGACACAAAATGAATCAACATTGGACCATTTACTTCTCATTCTTAAGCACAAACAAAACCCTATATATATTCAGACGATGATAACACTCTTGATTATCACCTTTTGAACCTCTGAAACAAGATGTGATTGAATGAATGATGCACTGAGATCGAGAAATCAAGTCTTTCGATTTCTTAATCAATGTATGATGAATGAATGTTTTTAAGATAAGATAAAATTCCAGAACTTCTGACTTTTCATCCAAAATCTTGATAAATTCTTTTTAACTGATGAAATGCATGACAAAATGGATCGATTCATGTTATGCTTATGCGAGTGAAAAAACTTAGGGGAAAATTTAGGGTATGACAGCTGCCCCTATTTAAACATCTTTAACAGGAGGATATGAAGAGCTCTTGTCTTTAAATCATCATGGTAAAAGATAGTTTAAATACCAAACAGACCCAAGTTTTGCCCTCTTAGGCAGAAGAATGATATGTTTATGGTTATGACCGAATGCATTTGGACTTAAGAAATACTCTTGATTTCTTAATCAACAGACGATAATGCAAATGAAGGCAATGAGATTTAAGAAATACTCTTGATTTCCTAATCGTCGGGCGATATGCATGTAAATGAAGGTTAAGAAGTACTCTTGACTCGTTAAAAATGAATGCGAATGAATTGAGAAATATTCTTGATTTCTCAACCGTATGAATGACAAATGATATGGATGCTAAGAAGTACTCTTGACTCCTTAAAAATGAATGAAAATGAATTAAGAAATACTCTTGATTTCTGAATCATCATATGACAAATGATATGTATGCTAAGAAGTACTCTTGACTCCTTAGAGATGAATGAATTAAGAAAATAATCTTGATCTCTTAATCATCATATGGCTGAATGAAAATGCAGATGAATTGAGAAATGCTCTTGATCTCTTAATCATTGGATGATAAATGATATGAGAAATGCTCCTGATTTCTTAAATTCTATGAAGATGAGTTAAGAAATACTCTTGATTCCTTAATCATGAATGCAAATGAATTGAGAAATACTCTTGATTTCTATGATATGCCAAAGAGTTAGGAAATACTTTTGATTCCTTAATCATTGAGAATGCAAATGAATTAAGAAATACTCTTGATTTCTTAATCATGAATGTAAATGAACTATGTATGAGTTAAGAAATACTCTTGATTTCTTAATCATGAGAATGTAGATGAATTAAGAAATACTCTTGATTCCTTAATCATGAATGTAAATATGCTGAGAAATGCTCTTGACTTCTCAGATGCTATGCAAATGAATTAAGAAATACTCTTGATTCCCTAATCATGAATGTAAATGAATTGAGAAATGCTCTTGATTTCTCAGATGATATGCAAATGAATTAAGGAATACTCTTGATTCCTTAATCATGAATGTAAATGAATTGAGAAATACTCTTGATTTCTCAGATGACATGAAGATGGGTTAAGAAATACTCTTGATTCCTTAATCATGAATCTAAATGAATTGAGAAATGCTCTTGATTTCTCAGATGATATGCAAATGAATTAAGGAATACTCTTGATTCCTTAATCATGGATGTAAATGAATTGAGAAATGCTCTCGATTTCTCAGATGACATGAAGATGAGTTAAGAAATACTCTTGATTCCTTAATCATTGAATGTAAATGTACTAAGAAATGCTCTTGATTTCTCAGATGATATGCAAATGAGTTAAGAAATACTCTTGATTTCTTAATCATGAATGTAAATGAATTATGTATGAGTTAAGAAATACTCTTAATTTCTTAATCATGAATGTAAATGAAATATGTATGAGTTAAGAAATACTCTTGATTTCTTAATCATGAATGTAAATGAATTGAGAAATGCTCTTGATTTCTCAGATGAAATGCAAATGAATTAAGAAATAATCTTGATTCCTTAATCATGAATGTAAATGAATTGAGAAATGCTCTTGATTTCTCAGATGAAATGCAAATGAATTAAGAAATAATCTTGATTCCTTAATCATGAATGTAAATGAATTGAGAAATGCTCTCGATTTCTCAGATGAAATGCAAATGAATTAAGAAATAATCTTGATTCCTTAATCATGAATGTAAATGAATTGAGAAATGCTCTCGATTTCTCAGATGAAATGCAAATGAATTAAGAAATAATCTTGATTCCTTAATCATGAATGTAAATGAATTGAGAAATGCTCTTGATTTCTCAGATGACATGCAAATGACTGGGGATGACAGAATCACGTTCAGTTGCTCTTGACTGACAAAAGACTCTTTTAGGGAATGAGAAGATCCCAGAGACTTGCTGGGGAGTTCATGAAATTTTGCTGGAGAAAATACAATGTTGGAGAAACTCTGTGTGGAGTTATCTACTGGGGAAACCAAGTAGAAATTCCATTGACACCAGAGTTCCAATGGGAGAACATCAATCACCTTGTTGGGGAAGAAAATTGCATTGAGAATCAACACTAACAATGATCAAATTTTGAAAGTACTTACTGAAGAAAATGAATGTTCTACTCCTGAGAACACCCCTTGAATCTTCATTTTGCTGAGGATTACACTGAACTTTCTTGAGAGGTTGCTGAATCCGGCTGAGGTTTATGCATGCATGATCTGTTTTTGTACATGATATGCAAAATGAATGTGAATGCATGAATATATTAGTTTATGCATTTTGTGGGTATCAAGCTCGGATTCCCCAACGCCTTGTCTTGGATAGTTTTGTCACCATGAAGATGATTTTTTTGCAAAATATCTTGATTTCTGCTTTTCCGCCAAGCGGGCTTCAATGAGGACTTCTTGCTTCTGGAAGAAAATCCATTTCAAACTTTCTTCAGATTACGATGATTTAGGAAATGTCCCACTTCTTGTGAACCGGATGCATTATTGTAAACCAACAAAAATTCCTTTTATACTTTCAAAATCAAAACAAATTAAAGTTTTCAAAAGCTTTGTAGTTTCCACTATTTTAATGTTTTTATCTTATCAAAAATAAAAGCGACATTAAGCAGAAAAACAGAAATAATTTGTGAAGCAAATGTTCAACTGAACAATTTTATTTGATGAGAAGAGTAACTCATACATGGGGTTCATGAAGATGTAAACCCCTCTAAGAGGAGATTACAGAGAAAGAAAGCAAGTAAATGGCAACAAAAATTTAACTGATTTTCCAACGAAATACAACTTTGCTACTTTCCCCTATGTCCTCTAGTCCTCATTACTTTGCTTCTGGAGATGGTAATTGGACTTTTCTCTTCCATCTGAGCTTTGTTGCAGTGTTGACTTATGTCGCTCCAGTATTATGCTTTTGGATATTCCCTAGCTTTTGCGCGAACTGCTCCTTAAGAGTTTCAGTTCACCGGGAGATTTTACCCTTTTTTTGCTTAAGTCGCCCTTTCGGTTTTCGACTTACCGGGCTTAATTTTTTTGTTTATCCCTAATTTTTGCCTGAGCCGCCCTTTCGGGTTTTCAACTCACCGGGATGCTCATTGTTTGCCTAAGTCGCCCTTTCGGGTTTTCAACTTAGCGAGCTTTTATTATCCATCTCTTTTTCTTAGGCATAATACTTTCTGACTGCATCAGAATTGACGGGGTGTGTCAACTCTTCTCCGTCCATGTTCGTGAGAACTAAAGCTCCACCAGAGAAAGCTTTCTTCACCACAAATGGTCCTTCATAGTTTGGAATCCACTTGCCACGTGAATCCTTCTGGAGGGAGATTATCTTTTTCAAAACTAGTTCACCTACATTAAACTCTCGAGGTCGGACCTTCTTGTCAAATGCCCGCTTGAGTCTCCTCTGATATAACTGACCATGACATAGCGTTGTCATCCTCTTTTCTTCGATTAGATTGAGCTGGTCAAATCTGGTTTGAATCCATTCTGCTTCTTCTAATTCTGTATCCATCAAGACTCTCAACGAGGGGATCTCAACTTCTATCGGTAGCACAGCCTCCATGCCATAGACTAGTGAGAAAGGGGTTGCCCCTGTTGAAGTGCGAACAGCTGTTCGATATCCGTGCAAAGCAAAGGGTAGCATCTCGTGCCAATCTTTATAAGTCTTCACCATCTTCTGAATGATCTTCTTGATATTCTTGTTAGCTGCCTCTACAGCTCTGTTCATCTTTGGCCTATAAGGTGGCGAGTTATGATGTTCAATCTTGAAATTCTCGCACAACTCCTTCATCATCTTATTATTCAGATTTGATCCATTATCAGTGATAATCTTGCTAGGAGTTCCGTAGCGACATATTATCTCTTTCTTGATAAATCGAGTGACGACTTGCTTTGTCACATTGGCATAAGAAGCTGCTTCTACCCACTTAGTAAAGTAGACAATGGCAACCAGAATGAACCGATGTCCATTTGCAGCTTTAGGCTCAATCATACCAATCATGTCTATGCCCCACATTGAGAATGGCCATGGAGCTGATAAAACATTCAGAGGAGTAGGTGGCACGTGCACCTTGTCAGCATAAATTTGGCACTTGTGGCATTTCCTGGCATAATGGTAACAATCTGTTTCTATTGTCAACCAATAGTAACCAGCTCTAAGGATTTTCTTCGCCATTGCATGTCCGTTTGCATGAATTCCGAAAGAACCTTCATGGATTTCTTTGATGAGTAGGTCGGCTTCGTGTCTATCCACGCATCTGAGCAGAACTAAATCAAAGTTTCTTTTGTATAGAACACCACCACTTAGGAAGAAATTGGCTGATAACTTTCTTAAGGTCTTTCTGTCTGTGATGGATACATCATTTGGATACTCGTGCTTTTCAAGATATCGTTTGATGTCATAAAACCACGGCTTTCCATCTGTTTCTGCTTCAACTGCCAAGCAATGTGTTGGCTCGTCTAGACGTTGAATTGTAATAACAGGTGATTCGTTAGCCCACTTGACCTTGAACATAGATGACAGAGTAGCCAAGGCATCGGCTAGCTGATTCTCCTCCCTAGGAATATGATGGAAATTAATCTCATCAAAGTAGGGGATTAGCTTCATGACATGCTCTCGGTATGGGATCAAATTGGGATGGAGGGTCTCCCAATCTCCTTTGATTTGATAGATGACAAGTGCTGAGTCCCCATACACTTCAAGAATCTTGATTCGTAGATCAATAGCTGCTTCAATTCCCAAGATACATGCTTCATACTCCGCCATGTTATTGGTGCATTGGAAACATAACCTTGCCGTGAAGGGAAGATGAAAATCCTTTGGAGAAGTTATAACAGCCCCAATTCCGTTACCCAATGCATTTGAGGCACCATCAAACACGAGCGTCCACCGCGATCCTGGTTCGGGTCTTTCTTCCGGGACTGGAATCTCATAGTCTCTTATGTACATAACGTCTTCATCTGGGAAGTCGAGTCTCATCGATTGATAGTCCTCCACTGGTTGGTGCGCAAGGTACTCTGATAACACACTACCCTTAATGGCCTTCTGAGTTACATACTGAATGTCATATTCTGATAACAACATTTGCCAGCGAGCGATTCTGCCAGTTAATCCAGGTTTCTGGAAGATGTATTTGATGGGATCCATCTTGGATATTAGCATTGTTGTATGACAAATCATATATTGTCTCAGACGACGAGCAGCCCATGCTAATGCACAACAAGTCTTTTCTAGCATGGAGTACCTGATTTCACATTCTGTAAACTTCTTGCTCAGGTAGTAGATAGCATGCTCTTTTCTACCTGTCTCATCGTGTTGCCCTAGTACACATCCCATGGATTCATCGAGTACTGTCAAATACATAATGAGAGGCCTTCCTGGAACTGGTGGCACTAAGATTGGTGATTCTTGCAGATACTGTTTGATTTTATCGAATGCACTCTGGCAATCATCGTTCCACCTAACGGCTTGATCTTTTCTTAACAACTTGAATATTGGCTCGCAAGTGGCTGTCAGATGTGAGATGAATCTTGAAATATAGTTCAATCTGCCCAAGAAACCACGGACTTGCTTCTCTGTTCGAGGTGTTGGCATCTCTTGAATAGCTTTGACTTTATCAGGATCAACTTCTATGCCTCTCTGGCTCACAATGAATCCTAGAAGCTTTCCAGATCTGACTCCAAAAGTGCATTTAGCAGGGTTTAAGCGCAGTCTGTATTTCCTCAATCTTACAAACAACTTCTTCAGATGAATAACATGCTCCTCTTCTGTCTGAGACTTGGCAATCATGTCATCCACATAGACTTCAATCTCCTTATGTATCATATCATGGAAAAGAGTCACCATGGCCCTTTGATAGGTTGCCCCAGCATTTTTCAAGCCGAAAGGAATTACCTTATAACAGAAAGTGCCCCATGGTGTAATGAAAGTTGTTTTCTCCATATCTTCGAGAGACATTTTAATCTGATTATATCCTGAGAATCCGTCCATGAAGGAGAATACAGAGAACTGAGCTGTGTTATCTACCAATACATCAATGTGAGGTAAAGGAAAATCATCTTTGGGACTAGCTCTATTCAAGTCTCTGTAGTCTACACACATTCGAACTTTTCCATCTTTCTTCGGAACTGGCACAATATTAGCAATCCACTGTGGGTAAGTTGCAACAGCTAGAAAACCTGCATCAAACTGCTTCTTGACCTCTTCTCTAATCTTGACAGCCATGTCTGGTCGAGTTCTTCTCAACTTCTGCTTGATGGGCGGGCATTCCGGCTTCAACGGCAGCTTGTGCACAACTATGTCGGTGTCGAGTCCTGGCATATCCTGGTATGACCAAGCAAACACATCCACATATTCATGTAGTAGCTTGACTAGTTCCTCCTTCACACTTTGCTTCAAGGCAGCTCCAACCTTGACTTCCTTTCGATCCTCCTCAGTCCCCAGATTGATCACATCCACTGGTTCTTGATGAGCCTGAATCATCTTTTCCTCTTGTTTCAAAAGTCTGGTCAACTCTTCTGGGAGTTCACAGTCTTCCTTATCATCCTCTTCAACTTGGTTAATCGGGAGGTCAAAGTCATAAAGAATTATAGCATTGTCGTGTTCAATGGATCCAGTTATTAATGATCTGCATGGAAATGATTTTTTCTTTTTAGCGGAAGATTTTGAAAAATGAAAGTGATGTGAAATCAAAATTTCCATTTTTTAATTTTGTTTTTTATTTGTAAAAAAATAAATAAATTAAAAAGATGAAAGACAGGGATCTCAAAAGATGTGCTTTGCATTGATGATAAGGCTTAAATATTAACACAAAATGGGCCCTACAAAGCTATCCATATGCCTTGGACATGACATTGGATGTTTTAGAAAATAGTAAATTACTTTGAACAAGAAACTATATCCGGAAAATCTGTTGCCTTCCAGTTAGTGAGAGCGGCATCCGGAGGTCCACGAAACACCATCTTGGACAAATCTGGATCTTCATCTTCAAGAGCATTCACTTGATCATCACTTCGGAAACCAGCTTTGAAGAATATTTCCTGGATGCTAGGTACCTTCCCCTGATGTATCTTCTGATCTTTGAAAATTTCAATAGACGGCTGATATCCTAATCCACACTTGTCTTTCTTCTCTGGTAATTCAATCAATGTGCCCCAACTTCCAGGGCAACCAGCTTCAATTGCAGCTTTCACACTCTTCCACGAGGACATGACCCTCTTGGGTTCTTCAACCAGTTTCGGCTTAGTCTGGACCACATTGACCACTTCAAGGGCTTGGAGAGGAGTTTCGACAATGTCTTCACCTACTTCAATGTATCTGAAAGAAGTCAAATGGCTGACGAAAATATCTTCCCCTCTGGATACTGATACCAGCTTACCAGAAGTAACAAACTTCAGCTTCTGGTGAAGTGTCGAGGTGACAGCTCCAGCAGCATGGATCCAAGGTCTACCTAACAGACAGCTATAGGCAGGCCTAATATCCATTACCTGGAAGGTAATACGGAAAGTTTGAGGGCCAATAAGGATTGGGAGGTCAATCTCCCCAATAACTGTTCGCTTAGACCCATCAAAAGCTTTAACTATCAAAGCACTGGGTCTCATCTGCACCCCTTCAATATTCAATTGTGCCAGGGTAGTCTTAGGTAACACGTTCAAGGATGAACCTGTATCCACCAGTACTCGAGCCAAAGTAACATCTGTACACTGAATGGAGATATGAAGCGCCATATTATGTTCTCGTCCATTAGGGGGTAAATCATCATCAGTGAACATCAAACAACTACTAGCATTGAGATTAGCAACCACATTATCAAACTGAATAACACTGATGTCTTCTGCCACATAAGCTTCGTTCAAGAACTTCAATAGAGCAGTCCTATGAGCCTCAGAACTCATAAGTAGAGAAAGAATGGAGATTTTTGAAGGAGTCTGGTTGAGCTGATCTACGACCTTGTAATCACTCTTCTTGATAATCTTCAAGAATTCTCTATCCTCTTCAGTAGTCACTGCTTTCTTAGATGAGCCTTCTCCTTCTTCTGGAGGATTTACCTCTTTCCCCTTTGTTGGTTCAACTGTTGGTGCACTTTCTTTGTTTGGGATCACTTCAGGAGTGAAAACCCTTCCACTTCGAGTCACACCACTAGCTCCAGCGATGTTAGTCACGTCTGGCTCTTTCAAGATTACTGGTTTGTTACCCACATAAACTACAGGCTCATAGTTCCAAGGCACGGCTTTGGTACTGTCAAATGAGAATGGAGCGGGAACATGGATAACCATGGGCTCAATCTTCTTCACTGGCTCTAGGTCAACATTTCTCTGATAAGGGACCACAAAAGGCTTGGGAAGCCTCTCTTGATCAAATATATGCACAATCACAGCAACATCCTCATCAATCTTTGCTCTAGTGAACTAAATAACCCGCTGATCCATCAAACGTTGAAGACAAACTTTGAATTCACCACACTGATCAGGGTTGGATGAACACACCACACAATTATCATGTACTCCATTCATCAATTCTGCTTCCATCAATCTAGCATGGACCAATGTTAAAAGAGTCTTCAACTTGAACACATCCTTTATCAATCCATCATCAATTGAACTATCTATAGCATTGACACCTGAACCATCATGTTTAGGCAAAGGATTGTTCCCCATATTTGGAACATCAGTAAAAGACAATATTTTCTGATCTATCAACTCTTGGACCCGAAGCTTGAACACCTTGCAATTCTCTGTTGTATGACCCTCTGAATTATCATGAAAGGCACATCTATCATTCTCATCATACCAAGGCTTATGCGGCTTCGGCATTGGAGGTAATGCCCTTGGCACGACAGTCCCATTCTGAATCAGATACGGTAGTAATTGAGTGTAAGTCATTGGGATAGGAGTGGTATTCACATTATTGTACTGTTGATATGGCCTTTGTTGATTTGGTCGTTGCTGCTGAATCGGACGTGGTTGATTATTTTGTTGATTTCTCTGTTGATGTTGAGGTGGAGGAGCCTGGAACTGAGGTTGTGGAGCTTGATATTGAGGAACTGGAACTTGATATTGAGGTGCCAGAGCTGGAATAGGAACAGGAGCAATTAGACGGTAAGGCATGGTTGGATATTGAGCAGCTGCTACGTAAGGGTACTGATAATAAGGCACAGAAACAGGAGCCCTGGGTGGTACCCTCCCCCTTTGAGAAGAAATGGCGCTAGTCTCGCCCTCCTTCCTCTTGAATCCGTTGAAAGGCTTCTTCAAGATTGGTTGACTGCTGGAACCTCCCTGGATTTTACCACTCTTCAGTCCTTCTTCTACTCTTTCTCCCACGATCACCATGTCAGAAAATCCTGTGGACACACTACTGATCAATCTTTCATAATATTGGCCTTGCAAGGTTCCCATGAAAATGTCAATCAATTCATGATCAACCAGCGGCGGGTGCACCCTTGCAGCCAATTCTCTCCAGCGTTGTGCGTATTCTTTAAAAGATTCATTGTCTTTCTGGGCCATACTCTGAAGCTGAGTACGGTTTGGTGCCATGTCAGTATTATATTTGTATTGCTTTGAAAATGCTTCAGCCAACTCATCCCAAGTGTGGATGTTGCTACATTCCAACTGCATGTACCAGTCCAAAGATGCCCCGGTTAGACTGTCCTGAAAGCAATGGATCATGAGCTTATCATCTCTGGCATAGGCAGCCATTTTTCTGCAATACATTTTCAAATGTATGTTAGGACATGTGAGTCCTTTGTATTTTTCAAATTCAGGCGCTTTGAATTTTGGAGGAATCACCACGTCTGGGACTAGACACATCTCCAAGGCACTTAAACGGGTTGAGTTATGTCCTTCCAAGATTCTTAGCTTTTCGCCCAGAGCACGACACATCAAGATAGCCTCAGAATCTTGGATAGCAGTAGGGATGACCACTGGAGTAGCTCCATTGTAATTCTGCATTTCAAACTCGTCCTGGAGCTCTTCATCAGTGCGGGGCATGACTACTTGATTGACTATCAGAGGTCCTTGCACAGCGACTCCATCAGCTACTCCAGAAGTATGCGCAGGTGGAGGCACATGATTTCTTTCAGGCGGTGGAACAAAACCTGGAGGAAGACCGTAGATAACGGGATTTGGAATAGGAACTGAAGGTCCTGACTGAAGAGCAACCCCTTGAACTAGAGCATCGTTCCTTGCAGCAGCGGCAACACGAGCCTCTTCTTCCCTTCTAGCCAGAGCTTGTATAGCCTCAAAGATCTGCTCGATCTTGCTTTTGACAGAGTCCATCTCCTCTATGAAGGCAGCTTGCTCTTCTCGAACTACATCCATGATTCTTCTTGTGTTGGAGCGAGTAACGTATGCACGTTGAGGAATCAGCTTGAACTACCGGACACGAGGAAAAATGGAATGAGTTTTTGTTTTGAGAAATGAAATGCATGATGCATATTTTGATGCACATGGATTTAAAAATGTCTTTTATGCTTATGTTCAATTTTATTTTCAGGGAACCGTGTTAGATTCCTTGTAACTTAGCAAGCATTCAAAGAGATCACGGGGAATAAAACAAGAATGGAACCAAACTTTTTTGTACAAAAGAAACTCAAAATCCTTCATTCATTCAATTCAAAATAGAGTACAAGGATTGAGTACAAAATATTCTTTCAAACATAAAGGAAAGTACAACATAAAAAAAAGGTCAAACTGCAGGCTTCTGTTTGTTGAGATCTTCCAACTCTCCTTTGAACCTTTTTATCATGTTTTCACAAAGATAAATAAATTCAGTCACTGAACGAGGGATGTTGTCATTGTCTATGTCTTCCAAAGCACATCTTAGCATCAACGGCACATTCATAGCCATGCCATTACAGAAGTCTATCAAACTGGCAAACTTGTCTCGATACTCATTTCTTTGTTCATGTAAGAACTGGATGGTTTCCTCGCAGGCTGCCAAACTAGCATTCACATTTTCCCTTGCGTTCATCCAATCTTCACCTTCTTGCAGCAAAGAGTCATGTCGGCCTCTCCAGTATCGTTCCCACTCATTAGCATTTTCAGCCTCCTGGCACTTTCCATTCCACATTTCAGGTGTAACCTGAGTAGCAGCCATAGCACTCTCTTTACTGCGGCGTTCTCGTTCTTCCCTTTCTTTTGATTCACAGAGTGAAACATTGAGGTTAGCTATCTCAGCCTCAAGCGTCTCTCTTATCTCCTTCTTTTGTTTTGTGGCGAGCTTCCACCATTTCTCTTTCTCACGACAATCCCTCTCAGCCTCTTTCAGTTGGCTTTTGACGGTATTCAAGCAGCTCTCAGCCTGATCTAACCCCTGTTTGACTCTTTTTCTCTTATATTCCTCCTTATCAGTCCTTTCCACATTTGCTTGAAGCTGTGTTTTCTTCCGCCCAAGCTCCCACTTATGATTATCCCTTTCTTCAGTAATCCGGAGAAGGTTCAACCGTAGCTCTTCATTCTCTTTTTCCAAACTTTGGATGACAACTTTGAGCTCTTTAGCTTCCTCCATAGTGACGTGAGTAGGTTCTGGAGGATTTGTATGCATTGGAGGCTCATAAGGGTATGGTAGTTTGTCTTGAGAAGCTTTGGCTTGGACCCAACTTGTATATGGCCCTCTAGCTATACAATTCTTCTTTCCACGCTCCCTTTTTCCTTCTCTACGAACTTTAGTCCAGGCACGACCTATCCTCTTCACCAGATCAAAGTCCTTCACTCCTTCTCCCAGCAAGAAACCTTCTAACAACTTGTCTTCTGGTTTGTCATTCATAGGAAACCCAAGTTGCCGCATAGCAAGCTCAGGGTTGTAATTGATGCAACCTCGAGTTCCTATGAGTGGCACATTATGGAAGTTGCCACATTTGACGATTATGTCCATATCATCATAAACACGAGAGTACCAGGCGATGTCATTGGCAGTGAGAGACATGATTTTTTGAGACCACTTGAGGTTATCCTTGTTCTGAACAAAAGGCCCTTCGCTTGGTAAGTGAGATAAGAACCATTTATACAGTAAAGGAGCGTAACACTGGATCATCCCCCCATTCTTCTCATTTCTCCAATGGATAGAGTGATAAACATCTGCAAGCAAGGTGGGAATGGGATTCTTGAGCAAGAAAATGCGTATAGCAGTCATGTCCACGAAGTCATCAATGTTCGGGAACAAGACAATCCCATAGAGTATCAAGGCTAACACAGCATTGAAAGCGACCCAATCTTCTTTACTTTTGAAATCTGAAGCTTTTCCCACTAAGAACTTCAAAGTGAAACCTGAAGTGCCTCCTTTTGGTCCAAGATTAGCTTTCACTTCCGCTTTATCTAGACGTATAGCTGAACCTATTTGTTGATGTGTAGGAAGTTCCCCTAGACCGGTGTAAGGGATTTCATCCTTGATACTAATGTTTGCTATATGTGAGAACTCTTCCAGTGTTGGCGCCAACTGGAAGTCCTGGAATGTGAAACACCGCAAGGGAGGATCATAGAATTGTGCCAAAGTGAAAATGGCCCAAGCATCCACCTCGGTGTTCATGATAGTCAACAGGTCACCATACTCAACACAAAAGTTGTTCCTTCTGATTTTTTTCACATCTGAGATCAACCCCTTAATCAATCCTAGCTTTGGATTCCTGAACTTGAATGAATAAGTACTTTTTTGATTGCTACCCATGTCTTCTGAATGCCTGCAATCAAACGAGTCTTTAGGTCCCTTGAAAATATGCACATGTCATATGTGTTATGATTATGAAATGTTTTATGTTTATGTATGTACAGTTGGGTAGGTGATCATTGGAACATTCTGATTAATTACTTCATGGAGGAAAGGTTCCAGGAATAGGAAAACCAAATAGGTAGGCTCTAGGGTTTAAAAGGTTCCTAGAGTCATGGACCCAATTCAAGAATATTATCGTCAGAACGACTAATCGTAAGACAATAATATCTTAAAAAGGATCTATTCTAGGTTAGGTCTTTGTATTAACCCAACGAGTCCTAAGTCTCGTAGGTCAATACTACACAACCATCGACTCCACGGTTCTAGACACGGTTCCCAGAGTCATGGATCACACCTGACAATATTATCATCAGAACGACTACTCGTAAGACAACAATATCCTCAAAAATGATCTATTCTGAGTGAGGTCTTCGTATTAACCCAACGAGTCCTAAGTCTCATAGGTTAACACTACACAACCATCGGTCCTAAAAGCCATAGGTTCAGGGTTCTACAAAAAGTCCTCAGAATCATAGATCGAGGTTGAAAGTATCACCGCCAAAATGACTAATCGTAAGACAGTAATACTTTCAAAGGATCTCATCTGATTGGGGTTCTCGCATCAACCTAACGAGTCCGATGTCTCGCAGGTCAATACTACACAACCACCATCCTAACTTAAGTTTTTCTCATAGCTCGGGTATAAAGCTTTTCCTCACACAAATGTCAATAGTCCAGAAAGTTACAATCATACCATATATCAATAATACAGTAATTGGAAATACAGATAATAAAGGCATATATAGATAAAACAAATAAGAAGCAAACAAACAGATAAAAGCAAAAACTCAAACACAAAACAAACTAAATTAGGGTTGACCCGCTTAGGAGAACTTCATATTCCCCAGCAGAGTCGCCAGCTGTCGCGGCGCGAAAAAATACGCAAGCGTAGGGAACGCTCGAAATATAAATAAAACAGAGTCGCCACCGAACTTTATTTATTCCCAAAGAGGGAAAGGGGAAATATCGATAAAACCCACAAAAATAAAACAGAAATGGTCGTCGCAACCAAATCGGGTTCGGGAGTCGGTTATGCAAGGGGAAGGTATTAGCACCCCTCACATCCATCGTACTCGATGGGACCCATCTAGTTAGTTTCGTGTTAGAGTGTTAGCGTGATATTGTTTGCGATCTTCTACTTATCGGGTAAGGAAAGAGAAATAAAGAAAGGAAAGACTTAGGGTTTTTTAATATTAATGTGCCTGACAAGATTTCGCAATCCTGCTCCTACGTATCTCCAGGTGCTATGAAGAACTCAAGGCATACGTAGTTCTACCCAAAGAGAACTACTAGGTGGATTGCTTTTAAAGAGAGTGATGCTTGGATCATATTTGAGCGATTAAACCTTTACTTGTTGCTCGCTCTTGGAGGCTGAAGTCTTTGCTTGTTTCACATCAAAATAGATGTCGCATACTCTTTTCTGGAAATGTTTTCGGAGTCGCACAGGGGCGGAAAACAAGTTTGATGAGTTTGAGTTGATTTTAAGCGGAGACAAGCATCCAAGCAGGGAGCTCTACTGCAGTACTCAGATGCTCGAAAAGGAAGAGGCCTAAGCCCAATCACTCTCTTTTCATCCAAAATTTTGTTTATGGAAATGTGTGGCAAATTAGGTCAAAGTTCATTAACGGGAGATGATTAATCAGACAGAGAGCTCTACAGCAGTGTCCAAATAATTGAGAAAGAGAAGGTCGATACCCAATCAATCTTTTTCTTCTATAAGAGAAGTGACCTAATTCTGGTAATTATTTGTTTGTTAATATGGAAGACGAATGTTTGAACATTGAGCTCTACAGCAGTATCCTAACATTTGAAACAGAGAAAGTCTAAACTTAATCAGTTTCTTCCATTTTTATTGTGAAAAGATTTTAAAAATTGGGGGACGACTTGACGTTGGATCAAGTGTCAGAAGCTGACTTATGAAAATAATTTGGATGTGGCGGGGGTGTGAAAAGAGAGATTTGATTCGTTTAAATATATTTTAGGTGGAAGATGATTATTCAAACAGGGAGCTCTACAGCAGTGTTCAAATAATCGAAGACTGAAGAAGGTCTAAACCCAATCAGTATTTTTCCTTCTATAAGAAAACCAACTTGATTCGATTAATTATTGAAAAATGAGATTCGAATAATTCAGCAAAATCAAATATTATGAACCTATTTATTTAATTATATTTCTAATACCTTAAAACAAGATAAATTTTAATACATAAAAAAAAATTAAAACAAAACCAATATATATGTACATGGCATATTTTAAACTAAAGTAATAATTGATTTTTATTATATATAAAAGATAAGTTAATACTCATGTAATTACTATTATAAAGAATAGTTTAAAGTCCTCACGTAACCGTTCATTTCAACTTCAAAAGTCATTACCGTAAAAATTCAATTTAAAAGACATTACTGTGACATTTTAAACTTAGTAATAAGAGAATTGTTTTAATGTATGATTAGTTAATAAAATAATATTTTTACATTGAAATTCAAAAGTGAAATAAATACAAATTAAATTTGTGTAGACTTTTTAAACCATACACTTATCTTCCTGAAAATAATAACACGCAGTGTTGTTTCAACAAAAATGCAAAAGAAAAGCTCTTCTTCTTTCTTTCACTCAGTTCCGCATAAATCAAACACCGACAAATATTCACAAACCATTTTCCATTCTTTTTTTTTTAAAAACAAATAAATAAAAACAAGACTAAAGCATGAATTGGAAATTAAAAATGGAAATAGACGAAGAAGAAACCTTCGGTGGCGGCAATGGCAGAACAACTTGCGTTGGTGTATCGTCGTAAGTTGATGTTGTTGAAGAGGGGCGTCGGTGGTGTACAATTGGAGTTGTGTGTGATGTTGCATGTGTCGGATGCTGCAACAGTTGTTGATGCGGTTGTTAAGCTAAGACTCGTGATCGGTGGGAGTGAGGGATGACGACATAGACAAAATTTATTTCTGGAGAGGTCGTTGTGCGTCGTTTTGGTTGTGTTGTTCACGGTTGGAATGGAGGTCTTGTTGAAGGTTGACTGAAATTCACAGCAGTGAGGTTGTTGTGTAGATCTTACAGTGCATGAAGAGGAGTTTCAAACTTGTATGGCTCTCTGTAACTCTCCGTAAATATGTGGTGTTTGACAGTCATAAAGAGTTTTTAAAAGGTGATCTTTTTTTTAGAAAGGAGGAGTTATGTGTGTTATGTAGACATGAAGGCGAGATTTTATGACTGTTCATTCAAGGTGGAGGGAACAAGGAAGGATTGATGGATGCTGATGTTGGACTGAGGGTCAGGTTATGGGGCTCAAGAGAAAAGTATGTTAATCCAATAGCAGAAAATTAAGTACACCAGTAAGAAAATCATGATGGTATCACGTGTTACTAGCTTTTATTTCATTTCCATTTTCTTTTCTTTTTTTTTAAATAAATAAATTAGCAAAATATTACTATTAAACAAAATATTTAATATTGGTAATAAATTTAAAAAGAAATATATTAATAGTAAAATAAAAGATTTTGTTATTTTTCAGTAGATAAAAAAAATAAGTTTCAAAAGGACTAAATCAAAAATAAAAATCAAACTATTATAAATAATCGAAATTAGATCGAAATATAGAAAATTATATTTAATTATTACGAATATTTTTTTGTTAAAATAAATAAATAAAAAAGAATAAAAATTAGACGTAAAAGTGTTCAAAAAATTAAACCGAATGCACCAAAATTATCAGTGCATAATAAACTTCTCAAAAACATACAGGTTTTTTAATAAAAAAAAATTAAATAAAACATGACCGGTTAGAAGGCTCGGACTGATAAAAATGCGACCGAAAATGTAGTCGAAAAACTTAAAAGGAGCACGCCAGTTTAAACTACGCGGATCATAGATTAATAAAATTGACGTTTGCAAGCTCAGTTTTGAAGTTTTTCGCCCGCTAATTCGACGTACAGTTGAGAAACGGTGCGATCAGTTTGTCTGTAGACCCGAAAAATTATTCCAAACGATATTTCAAGTACTATGCGAAACAAAAAATATATGTTGTGACAAGTATAAAATACAAATGTCCGGTGAATGCACTGATTCACTGATTTAATAAAATACGAACAGATAAACAGACACAAAATGAATCAACATTGGACCATTTACTTCTCATTCTTAAGCACAAACAAAACCCTATATATATTCAGATGATGATAACACTCTTGATTATCACCTTTTGAACCTCTGAAACAAGATGTGATTGAATGAATGATGCACTGAGATCGAGAAATCAAGTCTTTCGATTTCTTAATCAATGTATGATGAATGAATGTTTTTAAGATAAGATAAAATTCCAGAACTTCTGACTCTTCATCCAAAATCTTGATAAATTCTTTTTAACTGATGAAATGCATGACAAAATGGATCGATTCATGTTATGCTTATGCGAGTGAAAAAACTTAGGGGAAAATTTAGGGTATGACACTCCCTCTCAATTTCAAATTAAATTGAGAACTGTTATTATCAATAATGCCGAATTCGTTGATACAAGGTTACAATACAAAGACAGAAATCTAAATCCCAAGATCTTCTTCTTGTATAAAACCTCCACTTGATCTGAGCTCGATCAAGAATTTCCTGCAAGAAATTACAAACAATTCACCGGTTCCACGACCTGTTTGCGAAATTACCCAATTTCCAAACCCTACGCTACGGCTGAATCTGTTCTGCAAACGTGACTAACAAACCCGCAAGAACACTCCAGTTCTTGAAGGACAAACCATTTGGTTTTTCCTCGAAACCCCCTTCAACCTTCAACTCAGCTAGATCCTTGATCGTTCCACTGAACACCTCAGCTAGATCCTTGATCGTTCCACTGAACGTTATCTCGTTGATCCTTTAATCCAAAGAACAAGAATGATTATGTGTTGATGTTCTTGAAGAAATGAGATTGAGAAGATGAAGAAGATGAAGTCTCTTTCAGGTTTCTAACTGCTCAAACAATTGCTGCTACACACTCCTTTGATTTGTGTTACAACTGTTTTTCACTTGTGAATTCGTACCCCTTTTAACTGAGTTGTAAAAATACTTCTTATATGTGAAAGACAGAAGTTGTTAGTAGACAAAACAGAATTATGTATTGATACAAAAGATTATGCATCGATACATACTGTAGCTTTGATTAATTTTAGAGAATTAATACAAGCATGTATCGATACAAAGCTCGTATGTATCGATACATAGAACATTTTAACTAAGCATGTATCGATACAAAGCTCGTATGTATCGATACATAGAACATTTTAACTAAGCATGTATCGATACAAAGCTCGTATGTATCGATACATAGAACATTTACGAAACAATAGTATAGGCTAAAAACACAAATGAAACATGTAAAATAATGCACAACCAACAATTAGACAATGATCATACAATTTGCTATCATTCAAAACTTATTCAAAGTAAAGAATTTGCTCACAAACTCCCCCTTTTTGATGATGGCAAATGTTTAGCAAGATGTGTGATACTCCCCCTGAGTTTGTGCATATCTGTCAACATCTGCATTTCTCCCCCTTTGTCAACATCAAAAAGAAGAAAAAAAACAGTTTTATCAAGGCAACATGTTGTAGCAGGACACAGCAAAAATGATAAAGAAGCTAACAATCACAAAGAAGGAAGCTTAAAAAGTAAAGAATCACTCACAAAGAATGACAAATAAGGGCAATAACACCAGAAGTAAGCAGAAGGAAATAAGCATTTAACTAGTAGAAAGTATTTTAAAATTACATAAGCCAAGACATATAAGGTGCAACTAATCTGAAAAGAAAAAAACTCAAGCAACATGCAATGAAATGCAGTGAAATGCAATGATGATGGTTTAATGTGGATTATAGCCACCACAGGACTCCTCGTCATCTCTATCAGGATCTCTGAAGCTTGGCGGAGGCGGAGGAGGAGGCATTGCATCTGGATTGTGGCCCATGAAGGTGTAGTGCCTGAACCGGTCCTGAACTTCAACACTTCTGAATCTGTCCATAATACCAGGATTGGCACGGCAGTCGTCCATAAAACCAGACATTTCATTGTAGAAGACTTGGTTCCACTTAACCAAGTCCGTGTGCCAAGAGTGTTGGTTATGGTACATCCGTGTATGATCGTCATGCCACTCACGATGCTCCTTATGCCACTCACTTTGTTGTACATGCCAAGATCGTGCCTCTTCATGACGTTCTTGGTTGGCAAGCTCCATTTGTTGAAGCATTTGAGTTAGGTGTGCAGTAGGTGTTGAAGATGAAGCACCGCCGGAGAACGGAGGAACCGTTGGTTTAGGTACATAGTTGGTTGGAGACCACCTTTGTGGCACCCAATCACCCCAACCAGCATTGTCATCAGCTGCAGGCACATCTGCTTCGTTCACATCATGCATTTCTTCATCAGGTTGGTCTTCAACTACATGAATTCGTTCAGAAGGCACATCAAAATTATAGATCCTTGTTTTGGATTTCCTTTCAAAGAAATAGAAACATTGACGTTCCTTGTCCCACCGATATCCCATATGAGATAAAGTGGAAGAGTCAAACTCTTGAGCAGCATATGGTGATATGAGAGGAACTAAAAGGATTGCAACATTCCAGAACGTAAGAATTTTCATGATTTGAGACGCATAACCAAGAGCAACATTCTTGGCACTGTTACGCACGAACAAGAGACGCTTCACAAAGTAATTTGCCCAATTCAAGGGAACCTTATTTTGAAGAATATACAAGAGATGAATGCCTGCCCTGTCTAACCTAGAATGTCCACTGTTTGCTGGACGCAGAATGTGCGAGATAATCCAATGAAGTATACGAGGAATTTTCTTAATCATACCAGACGTAACCTGTTCATCCTCACCCAGCGGTCTGTCCAATTTCAAGATAGATAGAGTAAACTCCTTCAGGTTAAAGTCAGTATCAAACTTCAAGTCATGCCAAGTCTTGAAATTATGCGACGGAAGCGGAATTTGAAACACTGTTTCCCAATCAGCAACCTCAAAAGTATAGGTTCTGACACCAATAGGACACTTAAACATATATCCTTTACCAGATTGTAAGCCAGCATAAAATGCACGGATAAAATCCTCATGGTAATCATCCTTTGTAGTCAAAAATGAACCAAGTTTTTGTGCATTAAGGAGTTCAACCACATCATTGAGATGCAGATGAATAGCATCATGTTTATCGAAGAAATGGGGTTCCATAACTAACCTTGTCTTGAAAGAATCCTCAAACTCAGTAGCAATTGCAGGATGAAGCAAATCTAAGGCATTAGGAGGAATTTCTGGTAACTGCTGAGAAGTGCCAACCGGTTCCTTTCCTTTTCCTTTTCCCCTTGCTCTAGCCGGAACGATTCTTGGAGGCATGGTGATGAAAAATTGAAGAAAAGTGAGATGGATTTAGGGTTTTGGAGAGAATGATGATGAAGGAGATTAGGGTTAGCCGCAGGTTTTGAGAGGTAGGGGAACTGCTGATACCAAGTTTGTGAAAAGATGTGATAAGAATTGCTGATGTGTCGATCCATGAGTGAAATAAAATGCATTTAATCCAAAAACAATCAGTATGTGTCGATACATATGGGAATGGATCGATCCATGTCACAAGTTTTTTATT
Organism: Lathyrus oleraceus; assembly: GCF_024323335.1. Classification (NCBI taxonomy): domain Eukaryota; kingdom Viridiplantae; phylum Streptophyta; class Magnoliopsida; order Fabales; family Fabaceae; genus Lathyrus; species Lathyrus oleraceus. The sequence goes on from NC_066583.1 coordinate 512,542,160, forward strand.
TTTAAAAAGGTTTATGTATCGATACAAACGACGAATGGATCGATACATACTGAACCAATTTTGACAAATGTGAAATGAAGAAGACATGAATCGATACATACATCTTTGAATCGATACATACTGATGCCAAACCAAATTTTAATTAATTTTTATGCAGTATGGTTATGCATTATGAAGTATGTCATGATAATGATGCCCAAGTATAATTCACAAATCAGATATTAATGTTCAAACAATATATGCAAAGAAATTCACATAAACGAAAATAAGGAATTTTGTTCTAATATACACAATCACATAGTTCTAAAAGAGATATAGAAAGGAGTGATATTACCTCTGTTGATGTAACCTTGTGAGGTATAAATGAAATCTAAAACAAATCTCATCAACCAAGGTGAGGCATAATATAAATAAGAACAAACATGCTTACGACAACAATGGAGAGAGATCTAAGATCCCTAATTCACGACGAATGTTGAAGAACGGTTCCGTTGCCAAAGGTTTAGTGAAAATGTCAGCAAGCTGGTTTTTAGTATCAACATGCTCAAATACAACGTCTTCTTTTTCAACATGATCGCGAAGAAAGTGATGTCTAATCTCTATGTGTTTAGTGCGTGAGTGTAAAACAAGATTTTTAGTAAGGTTTATGGCACTAGTGTTGTCACATTTTATTGGAATACGTTTGAGTTGAATGTTAAAGTCTTGTAGTTGTTGCTTTAGCCACAAAATCCGAGCGCAACAACTACCGGCTGCAACGTACTCAGCCTCTGCAGTTGACAAAGCCACAGATACCTGCTTTTTGCTATGCCAACTTACCAAGGAGTTTGAAAACAAGTGACATGTACCACTCGTGCTTTTCCTATCTGATTTGCAGCCAGCAAAATCAGAATCGGAGTAACCTACTAAGCTACGATCACTTCCTTTGGAATACCAAAGCCCATATTTAGATGTTCCATGAAGATATCTAAATATACGCTTAACAGCTTTCAGGTGTGATTCCTTAGGATTTGATTGATATCGTGCACACATACAAACACTAAACATGATGTCAGGTCTAGAAGCAGAAAGATACAGAAGAGACCCAATCATACCTCTAAACTTTTTGACATCTACACTCTTACCATGCTCATCTTTATCTAGATTTCCGTTGGTAGGCATAGGGGTGTCAATTGATTTTGAGTCGTTCATTCCAAAGCGCTTGAGCAGTTCTCTGCAGTACTTTGTTTGACATACTGTTGTACCCTCATCAAGTTGCTTTATCTGAAGACCTAGGAAGTAATTCAGCTCCCCCATAAGACTCATCTCAAATTCACCCTGCATAACCTTAGAAAATTCTTCGACCAAGTGTGTGTTAGTTGAACCAAAAATTATATCGTCTACATCAACTTGAACTAAAAGAATGTGCTTTCCCTTGTGTTTAATAAAGAGAGTATTATCCACTTTACCTCTTGAATATCCATGATCAATTAGAAATTTGCTAAGCCTTTCATACCAAACCCGAGGGGCTTGTTTAAGACCATACAAAGCTCGTTTTAATTTGTAAACATAATCTGGATTTTCAGCATTCTCAAAACCAGGAGGTTGTGAGACATATACCTCTTCATTTATGACACCATTTAGAAACGCACTCTTTACGTCCATTTGGTAAAGCTTAAAATTATTAGAACACGCATAGGCAAGCAAGAGACGTATAGCTTCAAGGCGAGCAACTGGAGCATAAGTTTCCTCATAGTCTATGCCCTCCTCTTGGTTATACCCTTGTGCTACTAAACGTGCCTTGTTCCTAGTTATCACTCCGTTTTCATCAAGCTTATTTCTAAAAACCCATTTAGTACCTATGATATGATGATCTCGCGGACGAGGGACAAGTTCCCAAACGTCATTTCTTTTAAATTGATTAAGCTCTTCTTGCATGGCCATTAGCCAACATTCATCAATCAAGGCCTCTTTGGCATTTTTAGGTTCTACTTGGGAAACAAAAGCGAAGTGAGAACAAAAATTACTTATCTTAGAACGAGTCATTACTCCCTTTGAAATATCTCCCAAGATGTTGTCAATAGGATGGTCTTTTGAAGATTTCCAAGCTGGTGGAAGGTCATTCACTTCAGCTGTCCTTTCTTCCTCATCTTCTTCATGACTAGTATCTTCCTCCTTCTCATGGGCAACTGTTCTGGACTGATTAGTTTCCGTAACAGGTTCCTTGAGTATGTCTTCTGTAGATACACCTGTGTCATCAAAAGAAATACCTTTTCCGACACTTTTCGGATAAGACTCATCAAAAGAAACATGGACAGATTCTTCAACAGTAAGTAAACGCTTATTATATACTCTATATAATTTACTTGATTGTGAGTATCCAAGAAAGATACCTTCATCCGCTTTTGCATCAAACTTCCCAATATTTTCCTTACCATTATTCAAAACAAAACACTTACAACCGAATACGTGAAGATGTGACAAGTTTGGCTTTCTTCCTTTTAAAAGCTCATAAGGAGTTTTATTTAAAATAGGACGAATTAAGATCCTGTTTAAAACATAACAAGCTGTGCTAACTGCATCAGCCCAAAAATATTTTGGTAATCCACCCTCATTTAGCATTGTTCTTGCCAACTCCTCTAAAACACGATTTTTACGCTCCACAACGCCATTTTGTTGTGGAGTTCGAGGAGCTGAAAAGTTATGCTCAATACCATACTTGTCACAGTACTTATCAAAGTGATAGTTTTGAAATTCACCACCATGATCGCTACGAATTGTAACTATTTTGGAATTCATTTTGTTTTGGGACAGATTTGCAAAATTCTTAAAAGCAGAAAAAGTTTCATCTTTGCTATGAAGGAATATAGTCCAAGTAAATCTAGAATAGTCATCAACGATTACAAAACCATAATAATTTCCACCTAAGCTCTTTGTCCTAGAAGGTCCAAAGAGATCCATATGGAGAAGCTCAAGGGATCGTGAAGTTGAAATTACATTTTTAGATTTAAAAGAGACCCTTGTTTGTTTTCCCATTTGGCACGCGTCACATAGGTGGTCTTTTGAAAATTTTATTTTTGGAAGACCGACTACTAGATCCTTAGATATAACCTTATTAAGCAAATCGAAATTAACATGCGCTAAACGTCTATGCCAAAGCCAAGAATCATCATTCAAGGTAACTAGACATTTGGTACTTGTTAAAGATACATCAAAAAGGTCAAGCATATAGATATTGTTTACTTTTACACCCTTAAACACAACGTTCTGTTCAGCATGTTCAATTATGCAGCAAGTTTTTGTGAAAGAAACTTTATAACCCTTGTCACACAATTGACTTATGTTTAACAAATTGTGTTTAAGCCCCTCTACTAAATGGACATCAGAAATAGTAGTGGTAGAGGGATTACCTACACTACCTTTGCCAAGTATAGCTCCTTTGTTATTGTCTCCATAAGTAACATATCCCTTCTTCTTTGCTTTGAAGTCTATAAAAAGCGATATGTCACCGGTCATGTGCCTTGAGCAACCGCTGTCAAGAAACCATCTCCTATCTACGGAAGCAAGGCACTCATCCTACAATATCAAAAAAGAGAAGTTGGTACCCAATTTTCATTGGGTCCAAGTGGGTAAGTGCTAACATGGTTGCCTTTTGGCTTCCATTGATAAATACCTTTAGGAACAAGAAATCTCCTAAACTTGCATTTCTCAATGGTATGGCCAGCACGACAACAATAATGACATAAACCATGATGATGTGTTTGTTTATTCTTGTTCATTAAATCCTTTGGAATAAAAGAGTATTTTGCATATGGTGGATTTAATGACTTCTTAAACAACCTAGAGTCAACGGCATAAGTAACCTTAGGTTGTAAAGCTTTTTCCAATTTGACCTTGAGAGTGTTTACCTCTTGTTGCCAAATATGACAAGCTTCACAATACCCAACTTTACTACATCCATCAATGTCAATATTTTTTGAATTTTCTACAATACTAGCTTTTAACCATTCTAAATCTTTTTCAGCTTTGTATACTTTACCTTCCAGAAATGAAAAAATTTGTTTATCGGAAGATAATCTTTTAAAAGCATCTACAGCTTCGTTATGCAGTTTTTCAAAAGCTATTTTCAGTTCAGAAAAAGACATAGAAGAGAAATTATTATAATAGGCTTGTTTTACCTTTTTATCATTGATTTTCTTCTTGTGGTAGGACAGATTTTTGGTGTGAGCCATAAGGCACAGATTTGCGGTTTCATCACTATCACTTGAACTTTGTGTGCTTGATGAATCACTATCACTTTCCCATGCAATGTAAGCTCTTCTTTGTTTGTTGTACCCTTTTGGTGGAGCTTTTCCTTGATCCTTATACTTCATAGGACAATCTGTTTTATAATGTCCAGATTTACCACAATTAAAACAAGATCCTTTTCCTCTACTCTTCTTATTCTCTTCCTATTTTGAATTTGTAGATTGTCTTCGAAACTTCATGAGGTTTTTGTCGGAATGCTTGACTCCATTCTTTCGAATGAATCTATTATATCTCCTTACAAAAAGTCCCATTTCCTCATCATCCGAATCTTTGTCACTACTAGAATCATTGTCACTTTGCTCTTTTCGTGAGGACTTAGAGCTAGAGGCCACAAGAGCTATTGGCTTCTTCTCTCCCTCTTTGTCTCTCTTCTTCTCCTTTTCCTTCTTACTTTTGTTCTCAAACTTTTCAAGACTTTCTAATGCTTGCTGATGTTCTTCCAGCTTTCCAAACAGAGTTGTAATCGTAAGTGTCGTTAGATCGTTGGCATCCTTAATAGCTGTTACTTTAGGTTGCCATTCCCTGCTAAGACATCTCAGAATTTTATTAGTAGCTATTTCATTAGAAACAGGTTTTCCAAGTGCATTCAAACGATTAGTGAGATGAGTAAATCTCTTTTGCATGTCGGAGATAGATTCTCCTTGTTTCATGCGAAAGAGCTCAAACTCTTGATTGAGTGTGTTAATGCGGGACTGTTTTACTTCAGTAGTACCCTCATGGGCAACTTCTAAAGCATCCCACATTTCTTTAGCTGTCGTGCAATGGGATACCTGATAATACTCATCAACACCAAGTGCTGAAATTAGCATATTTCGAGCTCTCCAATCACTCGACCACTTTTTCTCATCTTTCTCATTCCAATGACCTTATGGTTTAGGAACTATGGCGCCAACCGCATCTGTCATAGTAATTTGAAAAGGACAATTTTTAATGGCAGCCCATACTAGCCTATCAATAGAATTTATATGAACTCGCATGCAGTCTTTCCAGTGGCCGTAATTTTCACCGTTGAAAATCGGCGCTTCATTATACGCCCCCTTTGGTTCAGAATCCATATCGTTACAGGCAGCCACAGAACACCAGCGAACCGGCGCTCTGATACCACTTGTTAGACGGTGTGGCTAGTGATCGAGAGGGGGGGGGGTGAATAGATCACCTCTTTTAAAATAAACGGATTTAAAAAATCTTATCAGAGTTATTGATACTTAGCGGAAAATTACAGTCCCGAATCAACTTCTGTCTATTCTGAACCGCTACTAGAAAACCGGACACGCGAATTTATTGCTGGATTTGAATTAGAACGATAGAGATTATTAACACGAGAATATTATCAAATCAAATGCACTTATCACTAAATTCTAATTCCAATGAATAAAACTCAGCTGACAGTTTTGTCAAACATTTGGTGTGTATGTGATCAATGATGAACAATGGTGGAGTTTAGATAAAGAAGTTTTCTTGCCACCATTGTATCACGAAATGTACAACCACAATACACCAACTGAAATCACAAAACTGTTGAAAACGTAAAGAGAGATAAGGAAAGAATACGATACGCAGAGATTTGGTAAGGAAGTTCCCCACTGTCGTCCTCGCGTGTGGGTACGTCTCCCTCTCAATTTCAAATGAAATTGAGAACTGTTATTATCAATAATGCCGAATTCGTTGATACAAGGTTACAATACAAAGACAGAAATCTAAATCCCAAGATCTTCTTCTTGTATAAAACCTCCACTTGATCTGAGCTCGATCAAGAATTTCCTGCAAGAAATTACAAACAATTCACCGGTTCCACGACCTGTTTGTGAAATTACCCAATTTCCAAACCCTACGCTACGGCTGAATCTGCTCTGCAAACGTGACTAACAAACCCGCAAGAACACTCCAGTTCTTGAAGGACAAACCATTTGGTTTTTCCTCGAAACCCCCTTCAACCTTCAACTCAGCTAGATCCTTGATCGTTCCACTGAACACCTCAGCTAGATCCTTGATCGTTCCACTAAACGTTATCTCGTTGATCCTTTAATCCAAAGAACAAGAATGATTATGTGTTGATGTTCTTGAAGAAAAGAGATTGAGAAGATGAAGAAGATGAAGTCTCTTTCAGGTTTCTAACTACTCAAACAATTGCTGCTACACACTCCTTTGATTTGTGTTACAACTGTTTTTCACTTGTGAATTCGTACCCCCTTTAACTGAGTTGTAAAAATACTTCTTATATGTGAAAGACAGAAGTTGTTAGTAGACAAAACAGAATTATGTATTGATACAAAAGATTATGCATCGATACATACTGTAGCTTTGATTAACTTTAGAGAATTAATACAAGCATGTATCGATACAAAGCTCGTATGTATCGATACATAGAACATTTTAACTAAGCATGTATCGATACAAAGCTCGTATGTATCGATACATAGAACATTTTAACTAAGCATGTATCGATACAAAGCTCGTATGTATCGATACATAGAACATTTACGAAACAATAGTATAGGCTAAAAACACAAATGAAACATGTAAAATAATGCATAACCAACAATTAGACAATGATCATACAATTTGCTATCATTCAAAACTTATTCAAAGTAAAGAATTTGCTCACAAACTCCCCTTTTTGATGATGGCAAATTTTTAGCAAGATGTGTGATACTCCCAATGAGTTTGTGCATATCTGTCAACATCTGCATTTCTCCCCCTTTGTCAACATCAAAAAGAAGAAAAAAAACAGTTTTATCAAGGCAACATGTTGTAGCAGGACACAACAAAAATGATAAAGAAGCTAACAATCACAAAGAAGGAAGCTTAAAAAGTAAAGAATCACTCACAAAGAATGACAAATAAGGGCAATAACACCAGAAGTAAGCAGAAGGAAATAAGCATTTAACTAGTAGAAAGTATTTTAAAATTACACAAGCCAAGACATATAAGGTGCAACTAATCTGAAAAGAAAAAAACTCAAGCAACATGCAATGAAATGCAGTGAAATGAAATGCAGTGAAATGAAATGATGATGGTTTAATATGGATTATAGCCACCACAGGACTCCTCGTCATCTCTATCAGGATCTCTGAAGCTTGGCGGAGGCGGAGGAGGAGGCATTGCATCTGGATTGTGGCCCATGAAAGTGTAGTGCCTGAACCGGTCCTGAACTTCAACACTTCTGAATCTGTCCATAATACCAGGATTGGCACGGCAGTCGTCCATAAAACCAGACATTTCATTGTAGAAGACTTGGTTCCACTTAACCAAGTCCGTGTGCCAAGAGTGTTGGTTATGGTACATCCGTGTATGATCGTCATGCCACTCACGATGCTCCTTATGCCACTCACTTTGTTGTACATGCCAAGACCGTGCCTCTTCATGACGTTCTTGGTTGGCAAGCTCCATTTGTTGAAGCATTTGAGTTAGGTGCGCAGTAGGTGTTGAAGATGAAGCACCGCCGGAGAACGGAGGAACCGTTGGTTTAGGTACATAGTTGGTTGGAGACCACCTTTGTGGCACCCAATCACCCCAACCAGCATTGTCATCAGCTGCAGGCACATCTGCTTCGTTCACATCATGCATTTCTTCATCAGGTTGGTCTTCAACTACATGAATTCGTTCAGAAGGCACATCAAAATTATAGATCCTTGTTTTGGATTTCCTTTCAAAGAAATAGAAACATTGACGTTCCTTGTCCCACCGATATCCCATATGAGATAAAGTGGAAGAGTCAAACTCTTGAGCAGCAGATGGTGATATGAGAGGAACTAAAAGGATTGCAACATTCCAGAACGTAAGAATTTTCATGATTTGAGACGCATAACCAAGAGCAACATTCTTGGCACTGTTACGCACGAACAAGAGACGCTTCACAAAGTAATTTGCCCAATTCAAGGGAACCTTATTTTGAAGAATATACAAGAGATGAATGCCTGCCCTGTCTAACCTAGAATGTCCACTGTTTGCTGGACGCAGAATGTGCGAGATAATCCAATGAAGTATACGAGGAATTTTCTTAATCATACCAGACGTAACCTGTTCATCCTCACCCAGCGGTCTGTCCAATTTCAAGATAGATAGAGTAAACTCCTTCAGGTTAAAGTCAGTATCAAACTTCAAGTCATGCCAAGTCTTGAAATTATGCGACGGAAGCGGAATTTGAAACACTGTTTCCCAATCAGCAACCTCAAAAGTATAGGTTCTGACACCAATAGGACACTTAAACATATATCCTTTACCAGATTGTAAGCCAGCATAAAATGCACGGATAAAATCCTCATGGTAATCATCCTTTGTAGTCAAAAATGAACCAAGTTTTTGTGCATTAAGGAGTTCAACCACATCATTGAGATGCAGATGAATAGCATCATGTTTATCGAAGAAATGGGGTTCCATAACTAACCTTGTCTTGAAAGAATCCTCAAACTCAGTAGCAATTGCAGGATGAAGCAAATCTAAGGCATTAGGAGGAATTTCTGGTAACTGCTGAGAAGTGCCAACCGGTTCCTTTCCTTTTCCTTTTCCCCTTGCTCTAGCCGGAACGATTCTTGGAGGCATGGTGATGAAAAATTGAAGAAAAGTGAGATGGATTTAGGGTTTTGGAGAGAATGATGATGAAGGAGATTAGGGTTAGCCGCAGGTTTTGAGAGGTAGGGGAACTGCTGATACCAAGTTTGTGAAAAGATGTGATAAGAATTGCTGATGTGTCGATCCATGAGTGAAATAAAATGCATTTAATCCAAAAACAATCAGTATGTGTCGATACATATGGGAATGGATCGATCCATGTCACAAGTTTTTTATTTTTAAAAAGGTTTATGTATCGATACAAACGACGAATGGATCGATACATACTGAACCAATTTTGACAAATGTGAAATGAAGAAGACATGAATCGATACATACATCTTTGAATCGATACATACTGATGCCAAACCAAATTTTAATTAATTTTTATGCAGTATGGTTATGCATTATGAAGTATGTCATGATAATGATGCCCAAGTATAATTCACAAATCAGATATTAATGTTCAAACAATATATGCAAAGAAATTCACATAAACGAAAATAAGGAATTTTGTTCTAATATACACAATCACATAGTTCTAAAAGAGATATAGAAAGGAGTGATATTACCTCTGTTGATGTAACCTTGTGAGGTATAAATGAAATCTAAAACAAATCTCATCAACCAAGGTGAGGCATAATATAAATAAGAACAAACATGCTTAAGACAACAATGGAGAGAGATCTAAGATCCCTAATTCACGACGAATGTTGAAGAACGGTTCCGTTGCCAAAGGTTTAGTGAAAATGTCAGCAAGCTGGTTTTTAGTATCAACATGCTCAAATACAACGTCTTCTTTTTCAACATGATCGCGAAGAAAGTGATGTCTAATCTCTATGTGTTTAGTGCGTGAGTGTAAAACAAGATTTTTAGTAAGGTTTATGGCACTAGTGTTGTCACATTTTATTGGAATACGTTTGAGTTGAATGTTAAAGTCTTGTAGTTGTTGCTTTAGCCACAAAATCCGAGCGCAACAACTACCGGCTGCAACGTACTCAGCCTCTGCAGTTGACAAAGCCACAGATACCTGCTTTTTGCTATGCCAACTTACCAAGGAGTTTGAAAACAAGTGACATGTACCACTCGTTCTTTTCCTATCTGATTTGCAGCCAGCAAAATCAGAATCGGAGTAACCTACTAAGCTACAATCACTTCCTTTGGAATATCAAAGCTCATATTTAGATGTTCCATGAAGATATCTAAATATACGCTTAACAGCTTTCAGGTGTGATTCCTTAGGATTTGATTGATATCGTGCACACATACAAACACTAAACATGATGTCAGGTCTAGAAGTAGAAAGATACAGAAGAGACCCAATCATACCTCTAAACTTTTTGACATCTACACTCTTACCATGCTCATCTTTATCTAGATTTCCGTTGGTAGGCATAGGGGTGTCAATTGATTTTGAGTCGTTCATTCCAAAGCGCTTGAGTAGTTCTCTGCAGTACTTTGTTTGACATACTGCTGTACCCTCATCAAGTTGCTTTATCTGAAGACCTAGGAAGTAATTCAGCTCCCCCATAAGACTCATCTCAAATTCACCCTGCATAACCTTAGAAAATTCTTCGACCAAGTATGTGTTAGTTGAACCAAAAATTATATCGTCTACATAAACTTGAACTAAAAGAATGTGCTTTCCCTTGTGTTTAATAAAGAGAGTATTATCCACTTTACCTCTTGAATATCCATGATCAATTAGAAATTTGCTAAGCCTTTCATACCAAACCCGAGGGGCTTGTTTAAGACCATACAAAGCTCGTTTTAATTTGTAAACATAATCTGGATTTTCAGCATTCTCAAAACCAGGAGGTTGTGAGACATATACCTCTTCATTTATGACACCATTTAGAAACGCACTCTTTACGTCCATTTGGTAAAGCTTAAAATTATTAGAACACGCATAGGCAAGCAAGAGACGTATAGCTTCAAGGCGAGAAACTGGAGCATAAGTTTCCTCATAGTCTATGCCCTCCTCTTGGTTATACCCTTGTGCTACTAAACGTGCCTTGTTCCTAGTTATCACTCCGTTTTCATCAAGCTTATTTCTAAAAACCCATTTAGTACCTATGATATGATGATCTCGCGGACGAGGGACAAGTTCCCAAACGTCATTTCTTTTAAATTGATTAAGCTCTTCTTGCATGGCCATTAGCCAACATTCATCAATCAAGGCCTCTTTGGCATTTTTAGGTTCTACTTGGGAAACAAAAGCGAAGTGAGAACAAAAATTACTTATCTTAGAACGAGTCATTACTCCCTTTGAAATATCTCCCAAGATGTTGTCAATAGGATGGTCTTTTGAAGATTTCCAAGCTGGTGGAAGGTCATTCACTTCAGCTGTCCTTTCTTCCTCATCTTCTTCATGACTAGTATCTTCCTCCTTCTCATGGGCAACTGTTCTGGACTGATCAGTTTCCGTAACAGCTTCCTTGAGTATGTCTTCTGTAGATACACCTGTGTCATCAAAAGAAATACCTTTTCCGACACTTTTCGGATAAGACTCATCAAAAGAAACATGGACAGATTCTTCAACAGTAAGTAAACGCTTATTATATACTCTATATGCTTTACTTGATTGTGAGTATCCAAGAAAGATACCTTCATCCGCTTTTGCATCAAACTTCCCAATATTTTCCTTACCATTATTCAAAACAAAACATTTACAACCGAATACGTGAAGATGTGACAAGTTTGGCTTTCTTCCTTTTAAAAGCTCATAAGGAGTTTTATTTAAAATAGGACGAATTAAGATCCTGTTTAAAACATAACAAGCTGTGCTAACTGCATCAGCCCAAAAATATTTTGGTAATCCACCCTCATTTAGCATTGTTCTTGCCAATTCCTCTAAAACACGATTTTTACGCTCCACAACGCTATTTTGTTGTGGAGTTCGAGGAGCTGAAAAGTTATGCTCAATACCATACTTGTCACAGTACTTATCAAAGTGATAGTTTTGAAATTCACCACCATGATCGCTACGAATTGTAACTATTTTGGAATTCATTTTGTTTTGGGACAGATTTGCAAAATTCTTAAAAGCAGAAAAAGTTTCATCTTTGCTATGAAGGAATATAGTCCAAGTAAATCTAGAATAGTCATCAACGATTACAAAACCATAATAATTTCCACCTAAGCTCTTTGTCTTAGAAGGTCCAAAGAGATCCATATGGAGAAGCTCAAGGGATCGTGAAGTTGAAATTACATTTTTAGATTTAAAAGAGACACTCGTTTGTTTTCCCATTTGGCACGCGTCACATAGGTGGTTTTGCACGGATGGTACATGGAGGTTTTCTTCACCAATCATATTGGTGAAAAAGAAAGATGGTACATGTAATCCGTGCAAAACCTCCATGTACCATCTTTCTTTTTCACCAATATGATTGGTGAAGAAAATGGGCTCGTACTTGGTTGTATGATACCTTGATGCAGCATTTCATGGATCATTTGTTCAATTTGTGTCTTTTGGCTATGAGGGTATCGATATGGTTTAACTTTGACAGGATTAGAGCCCTCCATTAATGGAATATGATGGTTATGTGACCTATCTGGTGGCAACGCAACTGGTGTGTTAAACACCTCTTTGTATGTATGCAATAACCTAGAAATCTCTGGTTTGGTATCAGTAGGTAGCTCCTTGAACATGTCCTTAACAACATTTGATTTGAGCCATTGAATGGTGAAACATTCTGCTATAGCATCAGTGTTCTGCAGCCTCTTCAAATGGTTGAGTTGAGCAACTGAAGGTCTGGGAACTTTCTCTCCTTCTAGCATGACAAACTTTCCATTTAGAAAGAATTTCAGTGTGAGCGAAGCATAATCAGCCACATGCGGTCCTAGAGTTGCTAGCCACGATGCACCCAAAATCATATCTGCCCCAGCCACCAGTAACAAAAACACAGGAACCTTCAGTTCATGACCCTGTATCTTAACTGACAAGTCTGAAATGACCCCTTTTGCATTCATAATTTCCCCATTGCCAACCAGAACTCTGAACGCCGGACCGGTTTCTATGGGCAGTTTCAGAAACTTAGCGATTCTAGGCTGCAAAAAATTGTCTGAACTACCACCATCAATCAACACTTGCACTTTAATGTTCTCAATTAACCCAGAAAATCTTAGCACACCCATATGAGAATCTCCTTTCATTGCATTTAATGACAAATGATGCTCCGACTCGACGGTGGGAATGCTGTCTATGCTGAAATCAGATGGTTTCAGGATATCCCCACTGAGTTGATCATCCTCAGTATCATCATAATGTAATAGCATTAGTTGTCTGTTAGGGCATTTATGAGTAAATGAAAATTTGTCATCACACCAATAAAAAAGTCCTTTGTCCCGTCTGAGTTGCATCTCTGCAGGGGAAATGCGTTTGATATTGGGATTCTTTTGGAACTGACTCATAGGTCTGGTGGGGGGTGTGTTGAGGATGGGGGCCGTGTTTCTCTGGTTAATTTCTAGTTTGGATGAATTGAAGGGTGGTTTGATATATGTGGATGGGTTGGCTCTTTGTGGTTTGTGTGTTTGAGTGTATTTTTCCTCATAGACTTTGGCTAGAGATACCGCTTTCACAATGGAGGTGGGTGTGTGAATTAACACGTCACGACGGATCTCAGAATTGAGACCACTTATGAAACAATCAATTAAGGCATCATTACTTAGGCCGTAAACTCTATTAGCTAATGATGTAAATTGTAGATAATACTCAGAAACAGTTCCAGTTTGAGTCAATTTAAACAGGGTAGCACGGGGACATTCATAGATGGATGGACCAAAATCCAGTTCTAAAGCACGAGTAAAATCTAACCAAGAATGGAACGGATTAGAACGTTGTAACATTTGAAACCAAGGAACCACATCCTTATCCAGATGCACAGATGCAATAGTTAATCTATCAGGATCAGGGGTATCATAATAACCAAAAAATTGCTCAGCACGAAAGATCCACTCATGCACGTTAGTGCCATCGAAACGAGGAAATTCGAGTTTGACATTTCTCACCTGAAACGGAGGCCTGTTGTTGAGTTCTGCACCATGGCGATGCTTCGACGGTGTCTGCTGAATGAGGATGTCAAGCGCTGCGTGGATATCATCAAACTTTGATGTGTTACTAGCTTCTAATCGTTCCATACGCTCAAGGACTTCAGTCTGAAACAACCGCATCTCCTCATTAGTGCGCTTGATCACAGCTTGCAGCTCTTTGTTTTGGGGTTCGGCCATGGTGTAATGAAAGCACCAATGTAACAGTACTAAATATGGCAGAAAAGATGGGAAGCAAAGTGAGGATAATATTATAAGACTTTAATCAAACAGTTGGCATACAATAAAAATCCAGATGTGAAAAGAAAGTTTGAGGGAGAAGAATAATAACTTTACTCATCACATAATCATAAAATTTCTCACTACTGCAGTATTTGTACTGACTCATTCCTTCACGTAGTCCCTCCACATGTTGTGCGGTTTGCGTGGCCTTGCTCCTGTGCGTATGTCCAATATTTCCGCGTTATTGTTAGCCACTTCCTTTCCGTGCGTATTTTGTGGGCCCTCCCTCTGTTTTGATGACTCATAGGCTGCTTCTAAAATCTCTTTCTCTTTTGGCTTCATTACAGTTTCATGATAATAACACTATTCATCTTCTCCTCTAACTTGCAAAGCCAAAATCCAAGCACACACAAACAAAACACAAAAACCAACACAAAGCAAACATAACCGAAATAGCATATGTCAAACAAATCGGACTCAAACAAAGGTCAAACTGAAAGTTACTGAATTGGCACCGAATTTTCAACATAGTGATGCTACAAAAATTGTTGTTGCAAGAACATCGTTGTTGAACTTAAAACAGAGTTGACAGGAGGAAATAAGTTTCAATGGTAAAACAAAACGGTGTCGGAAACGCGTTGTGCAAAATCGATGAACGTTGTAGTTATGTGAAACAAGGTTGTATTCATTGGTTGTACCAAGGTGGTGAGGATGGTAATAGCCATGGGTTGGTGGTGATTTTAGGGAGTGTATGGAGATTAAAATGTATGCACCAAGTGGAGGCTTCTAGCCTTTACCAAGTGGAGGCTTCTTATTTGTCTCCTCTTTAAATTTCTTAATTCCAAAAATCTCTCCACTAGGGGGCGCCGCAAATGGTGTGCAAGAGGTATCGGATCCCCCCTTTCATGCAATGCAAGTGTAATTTATATACTAGAGATACTAGGTTTTTATTTAATATATTATACCATAGTTCCCTTTGGATGAATTAGAAGTTCAAAAATGAACTAATTTATTTAAATTAAATAAAAATAAAGTATTTTCAATTAAATTAGATAACATTAAGACAAAAATAAAATTAATTCTAATTATTTTTTATGATCACTTTGGTGAAAAAAGAAAAATAAAAGATATTAAAATGAATAAAAATCGGGCGCAAAGTTATCCAACAAACTAAAATGTATGCACCACAATGATTAGTGTGAAATAAACTTCTCGAAAACATACAGGTTTTTGTCAAATTCTGAAATGGAAAACGTCTGATTAAAACGCTCAGACGGAACAAAAAGTGATCGTAAAATTAGCCGAAAATAAATCGAGCACACCAGGTTAAACTACGCGAAACATAGATTAATAAAATTGATGTTTGCAAGCTTGATTTTGAAACTTTTCGCCCGCTGTTTTGACATTTATTTGAAAATTGATTCAATCGGTCGGCCTGTAGATTCGAAAATTTATTTCGACTAAAATTCTAGGCATTATGTGGTATGAAATATATGTTATGCTATGCAAAGATGCAATAGCTATGATAAATGTATTAAATCGGTGATCTAGGGTCAAAATCGGGGTGTGACACAAGGGTACCTCGATCTCACGTAAACCCCTCCTCATGTATTTACGCCTGGGGACTTAGTAATACCTGGACGAAAAAAGGAAACATCCATAACGCATAACCCCGATATTGCTCACACGGTTACGACCACTCATGGTCTTCCCATAAGCATAGCATTGGAAACTGGAATATCTTATTGTCGTGTGCACATGAGCTAAGCCATGTGTGGTTCCCTACATATGAAAAGGAGTTGGGAGTGAAAACACACTCGCCTGTAGCTCGTAGGTCATGGAATGCACATGTAGTTCTCAATTTTTGAGTGTGATGTACGGATCATTGACTATCCTATGTTATCTCATAGGAACTCTAATCTGTATCCCGTGAGCATAAAAATCTTAATCATACATCGGGACCAAGATTATTACAATCCCACACTTGACTGAATGATAACACGTATATCGCGTTCCCTATATAGATACTGCATCAGTATACACGTCTGGTAACACTCAGTTGGGGGTTCACTTTGAGGCCATATACTCAAGTGAACTACCCAACGTTGTACAACGATCTCCACCAGTATCCTATATTCATGGAAATCTGATAAATGGACATGTCTCTTTTAAGGTCATCACCCCGTAAACCCTTTCAGTCCCACACTTCAGGAATACAAAACCTAAGGATGTCACACGTCCTGGGTTCACCCACTCTGGACACAATCAAGTTGGCTTGTCTTGACAATACCAACTCACATAACCATGCCATGTATGTGATCACCCATACAGTACATGCATGTGATATTTCAAGGACTATCCCACAACTACGCATACCACTCATTGGGTCTTGCCTCACTGTACACTGACATCCTACTTATATCTCATAGGTTATGTATAATGGTATTGTATGGTTAACAACCGTTAAAAAGTTACTCACCATGTCCATTATTCTAGGATATTTGATCCTACTAGCATATGGTGAGGCTTATGTCCATCTATGGTCATACACAACATAGGAGCCACAACATCCACATGCGCTTCCAAGATTTACAAGGTCATCCTTAGATATTAGGACAAAATAAAGTAGAGTCAAATCAATCTCCTCTTCTATTCGAGCATTCACTGTGTGCCAGATTAACCTGAAATCTTGGTCTTTCTCGGTCTCAAAAACTTGAGAGCTTTTCATCTATCCAGCAGGTTAATTATCCATGACCCGAAACAACCATTGGATAGTTAATCACAACTGATTCAAATGTATACATTACAAAGTTACATACAAAATGTATGCAACGAGAATGTCTATATAAAACAAAATATAGAAATGCACAACGGAGAAGAAGTCAAAAATAGGTCTTCATGCCATCAGATCAAAGTCTCTAGTCTTTAAGACTTCTAGTGAATCCTCTAGCTGATACAACATACATGAAAAATAACAACGTGATTGAGGTGAGATTACTAAATTTCAGCGGGTTCCCCTATCTTATGAGTCTACTCGTCTCTACAAGGTAAACTACCTATGCATACCATGTAACACTAACCTTACACTCTTACGTTATACGTAGAGCCGAGGGTTAAAGTGCATCAACTTCTTATCATAAGGGCGGTTAATTTTCTTATTTAGCTAATTGTCAAGTGAAACATTAGGTGTTATCCCTTTGTGAGAAACACACATCCTCTATGGTGGTACACATTAGAGCCATTCATATAGGACACTCATCCTCTAAGGCATACACAAAAAAATTTCTTTTTGGGCATACTTTTGGGACTTACATATGTATGCCCTCAAGATGGTCATAAAGGAAACCCTGACAACCTCGTATGTGACATTCTTACTCTAATGTGGTACAAGTATTTCTCCCTTGGTCCTACTTTTGGGACTTAAATGCTCTCAAGTTAGTCATAGAGAAAAGTTTTAACCCCTTCGTACGGATCTCATTCACTATTTTGACTACTAAGAATGTTCACTGAATGAAAATCAAACCGTCACTACGGTAGTTTTCATAACTTTCCTCACTGTCAGATATTTCTGGAAATCCTAGGGTTTCTCACTTACCAATTAATTTCTTTCAGGCAAGCATACACATACATACATACAGTAGGGATTTTCACTTAACCTAGGTGATTAATCTGATACCTAGAACTCTTATAATGCTATGCATTACATACATAAGCCTCAGTTATGTTACACATACATTCTAATAACCAACTAAGGTTTCGTATATCGTATTCTACCTCCGGTGAGTTTTCAAGTGTTTACGCCAAGTATCTTAGGCTAGACAGGCATACCTCTCATAGTTAGAGTCTATTTCCTAAACTCACCACTATTCTTAGGAGTGAAGTAATACCAACTAATCTTTATTGTATTATATCTTTTTACCTTAGCTTTCTAGTGCAACTAACTCCGTCTCAAATAGAGTTATAGAGCTCAAGTTACGCCATTTTTTGCTTAGACCAAAAAATGCAAGATAGGAGGATGACGGATGTCATAGGGCATGACGGGCTTCACCAGTCATGGTCCATGACGGGAAGCCAATCACCAGTGGTGACGGCCGTCATGGCATCCAAGACGCGATTTACTGCGTTTTGCATCAGAAACAACCCATAAAAACCAAAATTTCACATCTAAATTCTAATAAAACATATATAAAACATCATACACGAATTAACAACATGAAAAACAGTAATTCCTACATATCATGACATCAAATAAGCAATTACCATATCATGCATTCATTCATAACCACTACAACAAAAGAACAGTCCAGCGACATGATATTGCGACGTGTAATTCACATGGCTAAAAAGGAGATTTGCGACGGGATAAACACAATGCAAAGGGTTTTGAATAATAAAAGAATGAACGTCAGGTTTTCACGTGAGGGGAATTTTAATTTTTTGGAAAATGATGTTGTGACGTGTAAAAGACACCGCTAATGAAAATTTCAAAAATTAAAAAAAAAGAGTGGGAAATGTTGACCGGTGGAATTGATTGAGGCGCAGGTGAACATAGTATTTTTAGGTTGCCAAATGAATCTCATGTCACTAATAGTTTACCGTACTGGCATACTTTTATTGTAGATATAACGATATGGTAATCATGTCGCAGCCTTTAACGAGTACTTTGTTTGCAACATGATTTTCACAATGCTTATTTGTCTATTTGATAACCACACTACACCACCCTCACATGTTATCAGAAGAAAAAAATAATTACATAAACTTTTCATCTTCCTCTCCTTAAAACTCCACCAACATCAACCCTTTCTCTTCTCATTTTCCCTCCCCCACCCTCACCATTTTTGCAAAGCTCTCTACCTCAAAACTCAAAGGCATGTATTATATTTTATTTTTCTTACAATTAAGCTTCTCTTTTCTTATTTTTTCTCGGAAATTTATGTTTTAATATATATATATATATATATATATATATATATATATATATATATATATATATATATATATATATATATATATATATATATATATATATATATATATATATATATATATATATATATATATATATATATATATATATATATATATATATATAAACAAAATATAAAAAAAATTCTTTTGAAAATAGAATAAGTTTGGTTAGAAAGAGAATGAATATATATTATTTATTAGATTTTTTATTTTTGTAAGTATATATATTTTTATTTAAGATTTTTTTGTTAAGTAAAACCAAAATTAATATGAAATATAAAATATGAAATATAGTCTGTATGAAATGTAATATGACTTAAAATAATATGAAATGTATATTGTATGAAATGTAGTTTGAATTAAATTTAGTATAATAAAATAATTTGTATAAAATGTTGTTTGTAGTTAATATAAGTTTATGTTTAAAACAACATGTAGATTTTTTATTAAGTATTTAGTTATTAAGTTTGTTAATGTTTGTAGTTAATTTTTTACTAAAATTCTCAAAATATGTCGATATATTGAAATCACATTTGTAATTTAAATGACAACGATTTTGTAAATGTGCAGTATGGAATATTTTTATACTATCGAAGTTGGTTGTACGATAAAATATATCCAGGACGACGTGGAGTTAAACCAAATTTTGAGGAAGGATTAAAGGGTTTATCACGTGGGCATTTGCTCAAGAATGTTGTTGAAGTGAAGGAGGAGTAAGATGTCATTGTCTTAAATGTGAATGTAGACCTATAAATAATGACCCAGAGAAAGTAGAACATTATTTGAAGAGAAGTGATTTTATTAAAAATTATCAGGTTTGCAGATATAATGGAGAAGAATTTTCGAGTAACGTACCAAAGACTACTAATGCACATGTTTCAATATGAAGAGAAGTCGATCACATATGGAATATGAGGAACAAATTCATATGATTGATGACATGGTTGGCGATGCTTTTGGGGTGAATGTGGCATATGAAGAACCTCAAGATTTTGATGGGGGAGAGTTGTCGAATGAGGAAGCGCAAATTTTTTATCATTTAATGAAAGAAATGAATACGTCATTTTTTAAGGGGTTATCAGACTCAAATTTATCAATGTATGTTAGATTATTGGTTGTCAAGTCAAATTGGAATATTCCTTATCAGTGTTTGGAATTATTTGCAAAAATGATGTTAGACGCGACTCGTACGAAAGACAACTTGCCTACAAGTTTTAATGATGCAAAGAGGTTGGTGGTAAAGTTGGGTTTAGAAGTAAGAAAGATTAATTGTTGCATTAGTGGTTGCATGTTGTTTTATGACCATGAGTTTGGTACTAATGGTGGAGCGTTGGAGAAATGTCAGTTCTGTAAGAGTCCAAGATATCAAGTTCACAGTAAAGCCATTAACCGTAAGCAAAAACGTGTAGCAGTGAAATCCGTGTTTTATCTTCTGATAATACTAAGGTTCAAAATAATGTTTATTTAAATGCATAGTACAAGTTAAATGACATGGCATCTTACAAACAAAACAAGTTCAAGCATTATGCGACATCCATCTGATGGTGAGGCATGGAAGCACTTTGATCGGATACATCGTGATTTTGTTGCAGAACCTAGAAATGTCAGACTTGGATTATGCTCTGATGGTTTTACTCCATATATCCAAGCGTCGTGAAACGGATATTCTTGTTGGCCAGTTATTTTAACCCCTTACAACCTCCCTCCTGAGATGTGCATGAAAAAAATCATACATGTTTTTTACTTGCCTCATTCCAAGAGCCACAATCGATTTGTATTTACAACCTTTAATTGATATTTTGAAGAGGTTGTGGATTAAAGAATGGACTTATGATGTATCTTGTAAACAAAATTTTACTTTGCGATCTGCCTTGATGTGGACTATTAAAGACTTTCGCGCATATTGCATGTGCATGGTTGGGGTAAGCATGGAAAAATGGGATGTCTGAATTGCATGGAATAAACAAAGACGTTTACGTTGGAAAAAAAGGGGGAAAGTTTTTGGTTTGACTCTCACACCAAAAGATCATGCCTTTAGAAGAAACAAGAACGATTTCGAAAAATACGAACGAGTAATAGATCCCCCCCCCCCCCCCTCGTTTGTCACCAGGTGAAGTATGGAACCGAGTTTGTGAACTACCAAAATTCACAGATTATGATAAAGCATGCCGAATTCAAGAATATGGGGACACTCACAATTAGATTAAAAAAATTATTTTTTGGGACCTCCCATATTAGAAAGATAATTTGTTGCGACATAATCTTGATGTTACGCATATTTAGAAGATTTTTTTATAATGTATTTAACTCAGTGATGGATGTTTAAGGCAAAAAAAAGACAAAATACCAATTTTAGTCCTTTATCTTTACTTCGGAGTCCATTTTGGTCCCTTAATTTTCAAAGAGATCAGTTTGATCATTTAATTGTTTAAATAGAGACACGTTAGTCAAAGTAAAATTTAGGGTCTATTTGGAATACATGTGACACTGATGTGGCATATGCTCATTAAAATGGTCACCAAAATGTAAGACAATACTCATAGAAGCCAAACATCAAACAGTTGGCATGCAATGTTCATCAAGAATTTTTGGAAAGAAGCCAAACATCTCAGATTCCAATTCCTTCAAGAACAATGTTCATCAAGAATTTCTTGAAAGAAAGTCTATGCATATGAAAAGAAAGTGTATGATGTGTTTTCTTTTAAATCATTTTGCATTGTTTATCAAGAACATGTAAAAAATCACCCAACCTGAAGGTTTTGAACACACAAAATCTCGAATGCATTTCATTATTATATCGCGGTTGCGCAACTAATCTATTAAGAACAACTCCATCTGTTATTATTACATTCACCAGTTATGAGATGATACACAAGTTTTTGATGCAGACTATACCACAAGACAAGAAGCCAATGATATTGATTCTAAAAATGACGGTGAGAGGGATCAATTTCCATTCCAATCTAACAAGATTCATATCGGAAAACAAATAGCAGCTAATAAGACATTGATGTGCATTCCGTTTGGTCATGCAAATGCTCAATTTTATCAGGATTGTGAATTATATATATATATATATATATATATATATATATATATATATATATATATATATATATATATATATATATATATATATATATATATATATATTTGATCATGATTTTGTTTGTCTTATGGGAAGAGTGTGATCCATTTTCGTCTTGCATTCAATTCAATAATATTTCAAAACAAAACACTAAGAAGCCTTCTCTCATACCAGTAAACTTTTTCAAATCTTTTTCTATGAAATGAGCGGTCACACATATTTCAAAGATACACTCTATCGATGTGGTGAACAAGGTAGTATGGTTGAATCTTCTTTAGGATTTCATGTGTATAGATTTTTAATTTGTATGATTTTTTTTATGTTTCATCTTCATCAATATATTCTGGTATGAATCTAGATAGAATGCATACATAATACTTCAGAATTCTTGATGCTTCATAGTTTTAGTTTTTTAATATATATTTGATTCGTAAAACAAATAAACAAACATGACGAGCCTAGTGATACATTACCTTTCCAAATGACCATTACGACCATGGTTTGGTTCCTGGTGAAGGCAAATTTTTGGTGTCTTTTTAGAATTTTGGTGACCTTGGTGTTGAAGAAGATGATTATTCATTTCTAACTCAGCTGCCACGCGTGCATAAATAAACACCCATTGCCAACTCAGCTGCCACACATGCATAAATAAACTTCATTTGAGAAAAATAGACGAAAAGGACTTCTGAGGCGTTGTTTGAACAAGTAAAGAATTAAATTGGCCTCTTTTAAAATTAAGGAACCAAAATAGACCTCGTGGTAAAAATAAGGGACCAAAAAGGGTATTTTTCCAAAAATAATAATAATGAGAAGGTTAGAAATGACATGAAAATTTTGTGTAACCGAAAAGACTTGGAGTTGTAGCTTCAACCGAATGGAAAATTACTAAAATGAAATGATACTTACAGTATAACTTCCCAAGAAGCTAAAGTGGTTTATCAATGGTTAAATGAAATGAGAATGCTTGATGGTTTTGCTTCCGACTTATAAAGGTGTGCCAACGACAACAATAGGAAGTTGCATGGAATGAAAAGTCATGATTGCCATGTTTTCATGGAACGATTGCTTCCAATTGCATCCAGTTCACTACTCAAACATGTGCTTAACCCACTAACTAAATTAGTCAATTTTTTAGAGATATTTGTGCGTCAACTTTAAGAGTGGAAGACATCCTTAAGTTGGACCAAAATACTCCGGTCATTCTCTATAAGTTGAAACAAGTTTTTTCGACTCTATGGAACATCTTCTATGCATATTACATATGAAGCTTATCTTGGTAGACCTGTTCAATATAGGTGGATGCATCTGTTTGAAAGATTCATGGGTGATTCAAAGCGACCAGTGAAAAATAAAGCTAAAGTTAAAGGATCAATATGTGCACATTACTTGTATCGGGAAACATCACATATTTGTGATCATTATTTCAATCACTTGATGTTAACTCCAAGAATCATAACGAAAGAAGTCAATTTACCTTATCAGTCTTTGGTTTTCCCGTTCGTCCCTCTAGAAAGAAGAATGTGCATTGGTTGACCCAAAAAGAATTACAATTTGTGAATGTTCATGTCATGATTAATTACGTTGAAGTTAAACCATATCTTGAGTAACTTTACCACAACTACCTATTTATCTTTACAGTTTGAATATAAAACTTATTACCTTCAAACTTATAGTGTGTTTCTTTATAGGGCATTTAACACCTCTTATTTTCATAGCATCGGTGACCAAGCAATTATCGATCATATACATGTTTATTTTCTAGAATGGTTCAAGGAGTAATTGTCATGCATTGTTGCACCGACTCAATAAATACTCCTTTGAGAAACTTTTCTAAAGGCCATGTTCAAAATTAAAATGAATGTCACACATACTTTGTGAACGAATATAAATTTCACACTCAGACACGGACAGAACAGATGAAAAACCATAAACAATGGTGTATTCGTAAAAGGAGTTACAAATGGTGGTGAAGACGACTTCTATGGCATTGTTATGCATATTTTACGAGTTGGTATACAATTACTGAGACTCGGAAAATAATGTTGTCTTGTTTTATTGTGATTGATATGATCCATCTGCCAGAGGCACAAAAATAGATAAGAAATATAACACTGTTGAGATTCGAATGGATCATAGGGTACAAAGAGTGTGACCCTTTCATAATGTCACATACTTTTAGAAAATTTTATTAGTGTTTCTTATCCTTCAATTCAGCCATGTAAACGAGGATGACGTGTTGTAATCAAAACAAAACCACCAGGTCATATGAAACTGACGATCTAGTGAAAGATATTGCTTACCAAGATGATGAAATTTCTCAAATTAATGATCTGATTGAAGTTGAACAAATTACAAGTTTGTGTGATACAATTGTTGAGGGTCATCAAGTTGATGCATCTATATTGTTGGTAGAAAATAATGTGGATGAAGCGTTTGGGTCTGAGGATAATATTGGATCAGATGATGACAATAATATGGATGAAGAGCATGAAGAGTTTGAATATATCATTTTTGTAATTTTACTTGATGTACTGTGCATATAATGTGTTAATGCAACTATGATGTTGGTAGAAAATAATGTGTTGTGTTGATTTATTAATTGTATTGATTAATTAGTCGTATATTATGTTGATTTATTAATTATATCTACTCTCCTCCCACGATTATCATATGGTCCCATCTGGGAATCCAACTTTTATTAGCCCATATGGGCATATCCTCTCATAATACCAGCAGACTGAGGGATCTAACTTTCCACATCCCACATAGGTACCTTCATCCTTCATGCAGTCCGGGGGATCTAGTTTTCCACATCCCATACATGTATCCTCATCCTTCATGTAGTCTGGGGGATCTAGTTTTCCACATCATCATCATCCCACACACATACCCTCATACATACCCTAATCATACGTGCACCCTTAGGGACCCCAAATCCCACACACATACCATCATCATCCATGCATCATGGGGGATCTTGCACCCCCACCTACCACACATACACCCTTGTTTTCCATGCATCATGGATGATTTTGCACCCCACCTACCACACATATACTTGCGTGTGAGGAGCATGATGATCCTATTTTGGATGATCATGAGGAGCAGGATGACCATATTTTGGAGGTTAATCTCGCTGCAAATCCCGCTGAGTATGTGATGATTAATGGAAGATATTTTATTGAGCCCTTGGGAAGATCGTAAGTTTTTAATTTATAAATTTTTATTTAATTATACATGTACGTTGCTATTTTTAGATTTAATACTTATTCAAATTGTTGTTGTTGTTCAGTTTCGCGCTGAGTCGGCCTGCTGCCAAATGTATAAATCATGTTATTCATCTAATGTATAAAAAAATCTTGGAAGACATTTGTAGAATTTTCCTCTGATGATAAAGATGATTGGTTTGGCAAATTTAAGGTATAATGAATTTATTTTAAGTTATTGTTATTTTAATTACTTTTTTGTTATAATTATCTAACAATTTATTTGAATGTCATACAATATTGCAGGAAAAATGTACGTGAAATATAATGGACGAATATAGGATTAAAAAAACATTGCAGAACATCAACCTAACTTTCTGACATGCTTAAGAGTGCTAGACTTGGTTGGGAACAACAAAATATTTGTCCTAATTATATAAGTTTTAAGAGTGCGCAATCTAAGAGGAGATGAATTAGACTTACTGGGTTTTTCTTAATATTTAAGCAAGTTTATTTTGTTTTTACTTTTCTGGTTTAGAATAAGATGTAATGGTTGTTTTAAATGATGGATAACAGAAAATTAAAGTGCAGAAAGTAAATGACACAAAGATATATACTAGTTTCCCTTTCCAACCAATGATACATCTAGTCCCCTCACACCCCGTGAGAGTTTTCACTATGTTAGAATATGTACAAATCTCACACCAAGGTCACTCATACACTCTTCTTACATAAACAAAAAAGCAAGCCACTTTCTTTTACACTTATAAAGCACACCATTTTCTATGTCAAACAATGATCACTTAACACTTTGTGATCACAAACAGAATTTGAGTAATGTAAGTAGAAGTTTTTGTTTTTGAATCAATTATGTAGAAATTGATTTTCTCTTTCTCTTGATCACAATCCAAACATATATGCATAAGTGCTCAGAATAATATGAATGAAACTCTTTTTCAATTAAATGAAAGTTATTCACAAAGTTTCATTTTTTATGGAAAAATATGAACACTTGAAAAACTTGTTTGGATTATATAAAAATGATGTATGCAAGAGGTTATTTTAAAATTTGATGTATGAACATTTATATACATCATAAAATACCTCTATGAATTGATGCATATGTTTATAAACAATTCCACGAAGGTTTGCAACCTTTTAGACTCATGCTGGTTCATATAAAACCATGTTGCTTCAGTGGTAACTGGTCACAGCCGTAGCTGTTAAAAGTAAATTTGAAAAATTCGTAGATGAAACCGGTTACAGGTTTTGGTTAATCGATTACAGATGTAGCTGTTAAAAAATAAAACATAGTTGTTAAAAGTAATTAGTGTCTATAACCAGTTACAATTGTTTGAAAATATAAAAAAAAATAGCTTTGTAACAACATGGTTAGGATCCAAAATATTTTGGAAGATGTATGAAAGGTTTGAGATGAATATGCATGATATATACTCTGAGTCATTAAGAAATATAATATGAATTGTAATGCATACTTTAATCATCTTGATTCTTTCCTTTAATTTCCAAAACTTTATGATCATTTGAACTTGATTGTGCTATCCTTCAAGATTTGTCTTCTTTTTATCGATGTGTTTGTCTTCATCAAAACTATAACCAAGGTCAAGAAAAACTTTTCTTCACAAATTGGATAAACAAGGAAGTATTTGAAGAACTTCTTGTCTATTAGAATTCAGATAGTTTTAAGGTAAAATCTGAACAGGCAAAGAAACTTAGAGCATCTGAAATAGGGGTTACCTTAATTCAATAGAAAATATTAGTATCAGTGAAAATACTCGACGGATGATAATCCTCCGTATTTATGATTTGCAACGTGATATTTAGTAGGAAGTGAATTTTATTTATTGACTAGTGTTTTGATGATACTATTAGGACTGAATTAAGCATTGTATTGTTATTCTACTAGACAACTTTATTTTATGTTGGTAACTTACAATTTTTAGACTGCTGTTATTCTCTGAGTTTAAATTTTATATTTGTAATTGAGCATATTATTTTTATTATGCTCTATGTAAAAAAGCATATGATAAATATAAAATGGAAAAAGGATATGTGCTATAGTTTCATGGAAATAAAAACCGTAAGATGATAGAAAGTTAATTTTAATTTATAGTGCATATAGCATTTTGTATAAGCTAGTAGTGGATATCTCACTCAACCTTGGAAACAACATCTTCTGCAGAAAACTTTCACAAGAACTTGGTTGTTCATTAGGATACTCAATGGCTTGCGAAGAACCATGAACTCCACATTCCAAAACTGGAACCTGTTGACATGCATCTATTATAGAGTTGAACGTGACCACATTTGGCTTGATTCCTTTCTCAATCCTTGCAATAAAGATCCCGGCGCAGATAAATATACACATATTTCACTACCATGTGCAGCAGCTATATCAGCAGCAGGAGCTAAAGGTGCAAACTTTGAGTTGAAATAGTTCCCAGAGGAGGAAGACCAATCATTTCTATGGCGTTGATGGCTATTTTGGTGATTGTGATTATGATTTTCAGCAGATCTAGAGTAGGGAGTCACGAGTAGAAGCCATTGGAGAGAATATATTTTAATACTCCCTCCGTTCTTTTTTAAGTGTCATTTTTTTACTTTTTACACATACCAAGGAAACTAATAATTATTGTTACTTTTCAAACAATAATTCTTCTTTTACCTATAATACCCTTAATTATTTATTACATTCACTTTACTTTTTCTCTCTCTGCAATCATTATTTAGGGGTAATTTTGACAAAATTGCAATTAATACTACCTTGAACTTTGCAAGTGACAATTAAAAAAAAACAAATTTTTTGCAAGAAAATGATACTTATAAAGGAACACAGGGAGTATATATTAATTCTTCGAATATATAATCTTTTTTTTTTGTTTTTCTAAAAGAAATTTATATTTTTACGAGATAAGATGATGACATGTAATTCTATGAATTGTTTTTAAGGAGTGATTACAAATATATGATTGTTAAATGAAAAGTTATGCATGCATTATACTTGATTGAAAATATTTGATTGATTAAATTTTGATAGGAGAATTATTCAAATTTATTCTTGTTAAAAATGATTTTGAGAAAAACGTCCTTATTCTAAAAAGCACACAATTGTTTAAATCTGATTAAACATAAAAGGAAACAAATCCATAACAGGGTGATCGTGATTTAAATTTTATGTGAAGCTATTTTGAGCGAGACAGGATGTCTCACTGAACGAGGGATACAATGCTTACCATATAGCTTTCTTACTTAAGAGAGAGAGAGAGAGAGAGAGAGAGAGAGAGAGAGAGAGAGAGAGAGAGAGAGAGAGAGAGAGAGAGAGAGAGAGAGAGAGAGAGAGAGAGAGAGAGAGAGAGAGAGAGAGAGAGAGAGAGAGAGAGAGAGAGAGAGAGATCACATCTTGGCATAATATCTTACTTCACATGTTGCCGATAAAATGCGTTAATCTTATGTAGTAACAAACTCCTCATTCAGCCAATTTTTAAGCAAATACAACATGCAAGAAGTGATGGACAATCTTACAAACATTCTTCAAGACATGATTTTCAAAATATCATAGTCGAACGAAACTAATCAAGAAACATGTTAGCTAAGATATGATCACAACATCTTCGTAATAGTAACAATAAATAGAAGATCTCATCTCACTAAATAAGAACAATGAGCAACATGTCTTGCATTTCATATTCCCCTATTTGCCACAAAATGGACAAGGGATATTAAAGTAATATCCATCCTTTAGAGGGAAACTAGAAGAAAAAGAACCAACCCAATAAAGAGAAAAATGAACCATTATCCGGCTTATGGAGGGAAATCACATCATCACGTGTTCGGATTTGGAAAAGTTCTATTTTTAGCAAGATTGCATTTGGAGTTATTATTTTTCAAGGTTTGTATCAATCAAGAATCTCAATCTTCATAATAAAGATTTGATTGATTATGTGTATTTTTAGAAGATATGATCTAAATCAAATAGAGCCAGATGAAGGTGTTAATATCAAGAGATTCAAATTTGATCAATCAAGATTTACAATCAACCATTATTGAAGATTAATCCCTTGTCTTTTTTAGGTTCTAACCGAATTCATGATCTAAACCCTTATGTGCTTTTAGAGCTGGACTTTTATGGCTATTTAAGGAGTTAATCTCCTTTGTGAAGACTCAAAATTTTAGAGAAAATATATATTCTATAGAAGAAGTTTATTTGAGTCTTGTATTTGTTGTGAAACTCTATTCGCTAGTGTCATCCATATATTAAGGAATAAAGTTTGTTTTGAGTTATAACTTTATTTCATCATTATTATACTTTTGTAATTGTCCAAATACTTGCGAGAGTGTTTGAGTGAGGGTGAGAGGTGTCTCAAATTCAGGGGAATCCTTATCGAATCTTCAAATGTAGTATTAGGAAAGCGACGTTGGATGAAGTGAGTTCAGATAAGACCAATTGTACTTCAGACTATTAAGACTGAGGTTCTTTCTAATGGGGAGTCCTGAATAGAAATTCACTTGTATTATTAGGAAAAAAGGCATTGAACCAAGACGTTTGAATTAAGATCAATTTGTACTTCTGACTATTAAGAGTGAATTTCCTTTTATTAGATTAGCGTCCTCTAGACGCAGATTATTTTGCACCAAACGGGGATACCAATTCCCGTGTTATTTATATTTTGCTTTTATTTTGTCGGCTACTTTATCATCTTGTGTCAGACATTGTGTCTCTGAGCATGGAGTGTATGTTAGTGATGCAGACATGGTCAATTGAATCTTTATATGTTTGTATGTAGATGATTTGTTGATTATATGTGTAGATGAAACAAAGATAAGAAAAGTCAAGTCAAAACTGATGCATGAGTTTGAAATGTCCGACCTAGGAAATTTGTCATATTTCTTAGGGATGGAGTTCAAAGACACAAATGAAGGAGTATTCTTGCACCAAAAGAAGTATCCCTAAGATATCTTGAAGAGGTCAAATATAAGCAACTGTAATGCAGTTGCTACGCCATTCTGAATCAAAGTTGAAGAAGAAGACACATGACTAATTTGTAAGTGCGATATTGTACAAACAAATCATTTGATCCTTAAGGTAACCTTGCAATACCAGATCATACATTTGTCAAAATATCGGATTGTTGAGCAGATTCATGGAGAAACCCCAAGAATGTCATCTCACTGCAGTCAAGAGAGTGCTGAGATACATCAAAGGTATGATTGATCATGATGTGTTGATGCCAAGATACTAGAAGACTAGCAGGGATGTAGAGGTATATGGATATACTGATTTAGATTTCAGTGGAGATCAAGACGAGAAGAAGATTATTGTAGGCTACATTGAAGGCGCTCCAATCCCATGGAGCTTAAGAAAGTAAATCATTATGGATTTGTCATCATGTGAAGTTGTGTATGTAGTTGCATCATATGCAGCATGTCAAGCATCATGATTAGAGATGTTGCTCGAAGAGTTAAAGATAATGGAATCGAGGAAAATCAAGTTGTTTGTCGACAACAAGTCAGCTATCAACCTGGTAAACAATCAAGTGTGTCATTGTCGAAGTAAGCACATAGAAATGAGGTATTATTTTCTGAGGGATCAAGTTAACAAAGGAAATATTGAACTTGAGTATTGGAAGACAGAATGTCAACTAGCCGACATACTTACAAACCCATGAAGAAATTCAGGTTCGACGAGTTGAAGAGAAGCATCAGGATGAGAAATCTCGAGAACATGAATTAGGGGGTGTATTAGAAGTTGTAATTCAATGTTCTGTCGAAAGCTAGCATTCGACGGTGTCAAAGTAGTTAGTTTCGACGGTGTCAAAGTAGTTAGTCGAGGTGAAGGACTCGAATACAACATATAGATGTGTCAAAATGTAACTTGTAGTTTTGTACTTTACATTTTATATGTTCTAGACTTGGATCGGTTTGTATAGTTTTGGACATGCGCTTTAGTTACATATATAAAGGGCATTCTATGATGTAAACACAATAATTTCACTCAATACAAATTTCTACAATTTAGTTTATATTTTTTTCTCTTTTCTCTCTTCTTCTTCTCCCATCTTTCTTGAAAACCTTTTGTTCTAACAACCTTTTTATAAAAATCATTTTTGATATATAACTTTTAAAAAAAATTGCGATTTCGACTATGTTTTGATCTTCAATAATGTATGTTTATGTTATATATGATATCAAAATTAATCTTTCAATTTAAAAAAACTACACATAAAAAAATTTATAATACTTTTAAACAGTTTTATAAAATCTATTTTTAAAAATAAAAATAAAAACCCATTTTTTAAAAACTAATGAAAGATATTTTTAGTTGAAAATTTTCTATGAAGATAAATATGGTAGTACGATGTTTGAAAATAAAAAACATGAACTTGGTACATTCCGAAAGAATCTACTGTGAGACAGATTGAAGAACAATGAGCTCTAACCTCTTATCAGTTCACACTCCTTCACCACTTCCCAACATCTCAAAAACAACACCTTTATACCAAAGAATCTACATCCCAAACCATGTCTACACACACCCATCAGCTATACTCCTAGAACTCTGCACTTCCGTGAAAGAGCTTCATCAAATCCTTCCCCTCATCATCAAAAACGGTTTCTACAATGAACATTTATTCCAAACAAAGCTCGTAAGCTTGTTCTGCAAATTCGGTAGCATGGTTGAAGCATCTCGTGTGTTTGATCCTGTGGAACAAAAGTTGGATGTTCTTTACCATACTATGCTTAAAGGGTATGCAAAAAACTCAACTTTATGTGATTCTTTGAAGTTTTATAATAGGATGCAGAAGGATGGGGTTAATCCTGTTGTTTATGATTTTACTTACTTGTTGCAATTGTGTGGGGAGAATTTGGAACTTGAAAAGGGTAGAGAGATTCATGGGATGTTGATAGTTAATGGGTTTGAGTCGAATTTGTTTGCTATGACGTCTGTTGTTAATTTGTATGCCAAGTGTAGAAAGATTGATGATGCGTGTAAGATGTTTGATAGAATGCCGTGTAAGGATTTGGTTTCGTGGAATACGGTTATTGCGGGGTATGCGCAGAATGGGTTTGCTAGGAAAGCTTTGTGGTTGGTTTCGGATATGCGGGAAGATGGTCAAAAGGCGGATTCGATCACTTTGGTTAGTGTTTTGCCGGCTGTGGCGGATATTAAGGGTTTGAGAATTGGAAGGTCGATTCATGGTTATGCTATTAGATCGGGATTTGAGTCGATGGTTAATGTTTCCGCGGCGCTTTTGGATATGTACTTTAAGTGTGGGTTGGTAGAGACTGGGAGATTGGTTTTTAGGAGGATGAGTAGCAAGAATGTAGTGTCGTGGAATACTGTGATTGACGGTCTTGCGCAAAACGGAGAGTCTGAAGAGGCGTTTGCGACTTTTCTGAAGATGTTGGACGAAAAGGTGGAGCCTACAAATGTTAGTATGATGGGTGCTTTACATGCTTGCTCTAATTTAGGCGACCTTGAAAGAGGGAGATTTGTTCATAGATTGTTGGATCAGATGAAATTTAGTTCGAATGTGTCAGTTATGAATTCTTTGATATCTATGTATACGAAGTGTAAGAGAGTTGATATTGCAGCGTCGGTATTCGATAATTTGAAAGGGAAAACAAACGTCACATGGAATGCCATGATATTAGGTTACGCGCAGAATGGTTGTGTGAATGAAGCTTTGGATTTGTTCTGTACGATGCAATCTGAAGGCGTTAAACCCGATTCCTTTACATTCGTGAGTGTGATCACTGCTCTAGCAGATTTATCGGTTACCCGCCAGGCTAAGTGGATTCATGGACTTGCAATAAGAACAAATATGGACAAGAATGTATTTGTTGCTACTGCTCTTGTTGACATGTACGCAAAATGCGGAGCCATCGAAACTGCCAGAGAGCTTTTCGACACGATGCAAGAGCGACACGTGATAACATGGAATGCAATGATCGATGGATATGGCACACACGGACTTGGCAAAGCAGCTCTTGATCTCTTTGATGATATGCAGAAGGAAGCTTCTGCCAAGCCGAATGATACAACATTTCTGTCAGTTATTTCAGCATGTAGTCACTCGGGTTTTGTTGAAGAGGGTCTCTACTATTTCAAAACCATGAAGGAGCATTACGGCTTCGAGCCTTCGATGGATCACTACGGTGCCATGGTTGATCTTCTCGGTCGTGCTGGAAAGCTAGACGATGCTTGGAATTTTATTCACGAGATGCCTATTAAACCAGGGATTACCGTTTTAGGTGCAATGTTAGGTGCTTGCAAAATCCATAAAAACGTCGAATTGGGCGAAAAAGCCGCAGATATGCTATTCGAGTTGGATCCAGATGAGGGTGGTTATCATGTGCTGGTTGCAAACATGTACGCCTCTGCTTCAATGTGGGACAAAGTGGCTAAAGTGAGAACAGCCATGGAGAAAAAGGGTCTCCACAAAACTCCCGGCTGCAGTTTGGTCGAATGGAGAAACGAAGTTCACACGTTCTACTCAGGAAGTACAAACCATCCTCAATCGAAAAGAATCTACGCTTTTCTCGAGACTCTTGGAGACGAGATCAGGGCTGCTGGTTACGTGCCTGATACCAATTCAATTCACGACGTGGAAGAAGACGTGAAGGAGCAATTGCTTAGTAGCCATAGTGAAAGGCTTGCAATTGCATTCGGGCTTTTGAATACAAGACATGGTACAACAATACACATCAGGAAGAATCTAAGAGTCTGTGGTGATTGCCATGAGGCTACCAAATACATTTCGCTCGTGACGGGAAGGGAAATTATAGTGCGCGATTCACAAAGGTTCCATCATTTTAAGAATGGAAGATGTTCTTGCGGGGATTACTGGTAAAATTATAGACGCCATTGTTATTATCATTGAATCTTGATTCATTCTATGAAGGCATGTCAAGAAGAATGTATTGTTTGGATCAGTGGCTTGTAACTGTATGGAAGAGAGTCAATTTGGTTAGGCATTTTGCCAATAAGATTGTTTCATGCTAAATTTATGCTTTTGAGCTCAGAGCACTTGTCAAGTTTGTAGGAAACTCTCCGACAAACAAGTTGTTGATTAGAAGGAGATACCTTAATCTTGAGAAACAACCAAGTTCTTGTGGAATGTTTCCATAGAAGATGTTGTTTCGAAGATTGAAGTGTCTCATATGAGACAAATTCCCAATATATGGAGAAACGTATCCATGCAATTTGTATCTAGCAACTTCAACTTTGTAACTCTTTGATGCATGGGACTACATGCGACTCTATTCCAAAAACCTAGGATACCATATGGATCACTAGATATTAATTGTTTGAATTGGAGCAGAGCCAAATGATCTGTTTGGTTTCCTAATGCTAATGCCATAACTCTGTTTGGACCAAACCACACTAAGGCTAAGGTGAAGAGATGAATGTATACACAACGAGGCTTCATTTGGTTGACGAGCAAGAGAGTGTTCATAATTAGGTGGAAATACAAAACTTTATATTTGTAGCTTATAAGCAAGTACTCACCAGGAAGATATATACACAATTCATCAAGAGACGACTGAGACTTTGTTAGTCATCGCTGGTAGAGTTACATTAATGTACTTTTCTAATACAATAAAATAACTTATTTGATATTAGATATTAACTATTAGAAATTAAGTAATTGAGTTCAAGTAGTTAATAAACTCCCGTAAAAGACAAATTGTTTGCGAGAACACAAGTTCAAATCTTGTCTGAAACAAACACTAGCCAAATTTTACAAATCTAATGACCTCCAAATTACCAAAGTCTCATTCCATTAAGAATTAAAGGGCTAAGATTAGAAAAATCAACTATTAGATCATCCACTATTAGTTAGAATCTTGTTACATCATCAATCTTCTTAATTTTGTTCAAGATGTATAACTGATTTCAACAGTTTTGTTTGGTCCAATTGTTACATCAACAGTCTTAAGCATGATAATTAACATTCCTCCTTGCTTTAGGAGCTGCAAACACCAAACTTTGATCTCATGTCTTCAAACTTGATAGCTGGTAAGAGCTTTGTAAAAACATCAGCTATTTGCTCTTCTGTTTTGCAATAAACAAGAGTAACAGTACCATCCTTCTGCATTTCCCTCAAGAAAAACAGTTTGATGTTGAAATGTTTGGTTTTTCCGTGAAAAACTGGATTGTGCGAAATAGCTATTGCAGCTTGATTATCAACAAAGATCTTAGTGTCTTCTTTGTGCTCAAGATGAAGATCACTCAATATCTTTCTCAGTCAGATAGCTCGATTTACAGCAGCAGTTGCAGCAACAAACTCTACTTCGGCAATAGATTGAGCCACCATCTCTTGTTTTTTCGAGCTCCAAGAGAAAATACCAGAACCAAGTGTTAAACAATAGCCCGAAGTGCTTTTCATATCATCAATAGAACCTCCTCAATCGTTGTCTGAAAAACCAATCAGCTTGAAATGCCAAAATCACATGTACCTTTGACATATCTAAGCACCCTTTTTGCAGTCTTGAGACACACTTCACTAGCACAATGCATAAATCGAGACAAAATACTTACATCATTCAAGATGTCAGGGCGTGTAGCTGTAAGATACATCAAGCAACCAACCAGACTTCTAAAATATGCTTGATCAATCTTTTCAGTTCCATCTTCTTTGCAAAGCTTCTCCTATTTCTCCGCATTCTTCAAGTTTAAACTTCTTAAGAATTTCTTTTGTATATTTTTTCTGACAAATAAAAACTTCATCTTTTCTTTGTTAGATTTCCATTCCGAGAAAATAAGTCATTAATCCAAGATCTGTCATCTCAAATTCTTTCATCATTTCCAACTTAAATTCATCAATCAAGGCCGCATTATTTCCAGTGACCAAAATATCATCAACATAAAGAGAGACAACAAGAATATCAACCTCAATGTGCTTGATGTATAAAGTAGACTCAGATAGACTTTTTGCAAAATCCAAACTCATCAAATGATTATCAATTCTGCTATACCAAACTCTTGAGCCTGTTTCAAACCATAGAGAGTCTTCTTAAGAAGATAAACCTTGTTTTCTTCCCCTTTCTTCATAACACCTTTAGGTTGTTCAACATAGACTTCTTGCAAGAAACCATTTAAAAAAATGTTGATTTAACATCCAACTGGTATACTTTCCAACCCTTTTGGGCTGCGACAACAAGTAGTAACCTGATGGTGTCTAGCCTGGCCACTGGCGCAAATGTATCTGAGTAGTCCACTCCAAAAATCTGAGCATAACCTTTAACCACTAGCCTTGCCTTGAACTTGTTGATGGAGCCATCAGCATTGAGCTTAGTTTTGAAAACCCACTTGACGCCAATGACTTTCCTATCTTGAGGTCTGTCAACAAGTTGCCATGTATTATTTTTCTCAATCATGTGCAACTCTTCCTTCATTGCAACCATCCAATTTTATCAAGTTTTGCTTCTTCAAAACTAGCAGGCTCACAAACAACAATGTTGCATCTTTGATAAACATTAGAAAGTAGTCTTGTGCTCCTGACAGGAACATCATCTACCATTTCATTTTCTCAATCTTCAATGCTTTCATCAATTTTGTCCAAGATAGAAAACTGGAGTTTTGACTTTTTGGAAATTGCATTCATCTCCTTTGTGTCATCCCAATTCCACTTTTCATCTTCCATAAAATTCACATCTCTGCTTACAATAATTTTACATTTTGTGGCTGGTAAATTTTATAAGCTTTTGTAATGGAGTTGTAGCCAATAAAAATGCTTGGAAGAACTCTTTTGTCTAATTTATCTCTCTAGATTTGTGGAACATGAGTAAAACACAAACATCCAAATATTTTAAGAAAATTCAGGGAGGGTTTGTAACCATACCAGGCCTCAAATGGCGTCTTATCCTTTACTACTCTTGTACGAAGCCTATTTTACAAATAAACAACAATGTTCGTCGATTCCACCCAAAATTGCTTAGGCAATTTCTTCTCATGCAGCATGCATCGAGTCGTCTCCAATATAAACCTGTTTCTTCTTTCACTAACTCCATTTTGTTATGGAGTGTATGGAACAGTCAACTGATGATGAATGCATGTGTCATCACAGAATTGATCGAATGCTTCAGAAGTATACTCTTTGCTATTGTGTGATCTGAGAGCTTAAATTTTACAACCACTTTCATTATTCACTCTATCTTTGAAGTTCCAAAATACTTGTGCTACCTCTGATTTGTGCTTCAGAAAGAAGATCCAATACATACGAGTAAAATCATCAATGAATATAGCATAATAAATACTACCATTCAAAGAAGGTGTTCTTTGTGGACCTGCAATGTCAGTATGAATCAATTGCAACTTCTTTGTTGTTTTCCATACTGTCTTTGGAAATGGCTTTCTGTTTTTCTTTCCAAACTAACAAGCCTTGCAATTTGAAATATGGTCACCAAGTTATAGAAAGTCGTTTGCCATCTCCTTGGATTTTAGTTGCAGCAGGCCCTGATGATGATAATGTCCTAGTCTTTTGTGCCACAAATTTGTTACATTTTCTTCCATTTGAAAAGCAATTTGCTCCTCCTCCAATGGATTTTCCAGAGAAAAACTTTTCCCTCTCATTTTTACTTTAAAAATGGATTTTCCATCACCATCTTTAATCAAACAGCTTTTGTTTTCAAACAAAACTTTATAGCCCCTTTCAATTAATTGCCCAACTCTTAAAAGATTTTGATCAATTTCAGGAACGTACAACACATCAAAAATGAACTTTGCACCTGAAAAAGTTGAAATTGCTATTGTTCCTTTTCCCTTTACAGCAATATAGTGGCCATTTCCAACCCGAACTTTCAATGAACTTGCATTGCTTAGTTCTCTGAATAAATCCTTGTTATATGTCATGTGGTTAGTACAACCATTGTCAATCAGCCAATTCTCACTTGATTCGATGCTAGAGAAACATGTTGCAACGAACAAATGATCCTCTTCCTCTTCTTCTTGATTAACAGCCTTTGCCTCGTCACTATCTTGTTGATTCATGTTCTTACATATAACAGCTTCATGTCCCATTTGATTACACTTAGTGCACTTAGCATCAGGTCTTCTCCAACATCTAAATGGTGGATGGACTTTGTTTCCACAGTGTTGACAAGGTGGATAAGATTTTCTTTGAATTTCATTCTTTTCTTTTGCATTGG
The DNA here is from genome assembly GCF_024323335.1 of Lathyrus oleraceus. Classification (NCBI taxonomy): domain Eukaryota; kingdom Viridiplantae; phylum Streptophyta; class Magnoliopsida; order Fabales; family Fabaceae; genus Lathyrus; species Lathyrus oleraceus. The sequence continues at coordinate 512,580,704 of NC_066583.1, forward strand.
CTGATGTTGAGCCTACTCCATTTTCACCAAAATCCTTCTTGCCTCATGGCCCTACGCTACTCTTGGGCTTGCAAGGCATGAACGACTTCCGCCAAAGTGATCTTACATAGATCCTTTGTGTTCTCTAAAGAGGCTAGAGATGCCTCGTATCTTTCAGGCACGGTAACCAAAAAAATTCTACAATTCTGGAATCAACAAATCTAGTACTGAGTAATCTAACTTTGTTTGCAATAAAAAGCAATTTGTCTGAGTATTCTTTGATTGTCTCAGACTCTTTCATTCTCTGTAACTCAAATTCTCTCATCAGATTCAGCACTTGAATGCTTCGAATTCTCTCATCCCTTTCATATTCTTCCTTCAAATAGTCCCAGATTGTTTTTGGTGTTTTGAGGGTCATGATTCTAGTAAAAGTTGTTTCTGAAACACCAACAAAGAGACATGATTTCACCTTTGCCTTTTTTGTTTTTTTCTCCTTGTGATATTTCAACTGAGCCATAATAGGATTATTCAACAGCGGAGGAACTTCATAATCCTCTTCTATGGCTTCCCAAGCGTCCAAAGCTTCTAGGTAAGATTCCATTTTTACTGTCTAAATGTCATAGTTGTTCTCATCAAAGAGAGGAGGGGCAACTTTTGAAAAACTTGACTCACCATCCATTTCACAGGTCCCTCAAGAAGAGAGCTCTGATACCAATTGTTGTTAATTGAACAAGAAAATAGTCGTAGAAAATGAACAGGATAGAGGAGAAAATAACTACTTTGATTCATATAATTGGTCTTTTGACAGAAACTAACTGAACATACACACTCTCTTTTACATAGGTTCACCATGCTAAAACTTCCAATAACTACCATAATACAACACCACAATTAATTAAAAACTGAACAACAGTTACTAATATAAAAATAACCAACATCTAATACATAAAAACTTCACTTCAGTAATCCTAAGCATGATAATTAACAAACCTAAAGTAAAGTTGTCTAGTAGAATACCAATACAATGCTTAATGCAGTCCCAACAATATCATCAAAACTATTCAATAAATAAAATTGAGTTAAATTTCATCATTTTCAATGCCATAAACAAACTTACAGCAACATTTCTGTGAAACAACAAGGCGATATGGGGTCCAAGATCTAAATGCAACAATTGTTGAGGTTGTTGGATGAGTACAAAGTGTTTGAGGATGGAAAAAGAATTTAAGACAAATTTTGGACTCATCATGATTCCATCAAGTTGTTGAACATATTTCTCACATATTTCTCACGGTGTTAATAATTGATTAAATATATAAGACTAACAAAATACACACTTCCTCTTCTAAAAATGGTTGGTGTTACTTCTACATAGACGAATTACTCAATTGGCTTTGTGTTTTTGGAATGTGAAAAAGAGGATAACATCTCATGTGCTTTGGAAATGTGTCGAAATATATTGAAAGAATTAGAAAACATGCCATAAGTGATTGTCACTAATCGCGATACCACACTATGAATTCAGTTGTAAGCGTATTTCCTACATCATACATTTTACTGTGTATGTTTCATATAACAAAATTGTGTGAGGTAGACTTAATCCTGCAGTAGAGACCAAACAAAAGGGTGAAGACGGGAAAATGGTCTAACCTAATTAGATATTGGAAAGCATAATGAATGCTTGGAATATCATAATCAACTTTTCTACAAATGAGTTATATGTCTTTGTCATACAATTCAAAATAGTATGTGCAAAACATTTAGATTTCTTGAACTATGTTGAAAGTACGACATTATACACTTTGGAAATACCACAACTAATAAATTATAACCTTCTCACGTATCGCACCGCGAAAAATACCTGAGCGCATCGCATGCTCGAAGATATAACCGATTCTCCATCAAACTTTATTTATTCTAAAAGCAAAGGGAAAATATCGATAAAACCCAAGGGAAAGAGAAATGGGTAAGGGATTCGGTTACGCGAGGGGAAGGTATTAGCATCCCTCACATTTGTTGTATTCAACGGAAACCATTTTGAATGTTCTTTGCATGGACGGGTGTTATTATCTAAATGTTACTTGCGAAGGGAAAAAAAGGTTTATTAATTAGTGTGCTCGCTAAGGATTATGACACTCGTGCCTACGTATCCTGATAGTGCAATAAGAAAATTAGAGCTTCGTAGTTTGTGGAATCAGGGATAGGAAATGAAAAAGAAAGTGATTGAAGTGATATAAGTGGTGTTAAAACGAAACAAGAGGTAAAAGTGTTTAGATCAGAAGGATAAAATGAATGGTGTCTTAACCGAGAATCGGTGATTAACCAGTGCATGTGTTGTAGGGTTTGTTAACCAAGAAGTGGTGATTATCCATGAATGAGGGAAAATGGTATTTTAACAGAGAATCGGTGATTAACCAAAGAAAATGGTATGACATTTTAACCGAGAATTCATGTTTAACCAAAGACATATGTATGATATTTTAACTGGGAATCGATGATTAACCAAATAGAAAGGGAGTATGGTATTTTAACCGATAATCGATAATTAACCAAAAAGAAAGGGAGTATGATACTTTAACCGAGAATCGATGATTAACCAAAAAGAAAGGGAGTGTGGTATTTTAACTGAGAATCAGTGATTAACCAAAAGAAATGGAGTATGGTATTTTAATCGAGAATCACTAATTAACCCAAAAGGAGAGAATATGATCTTTTAACCGAGAATCCATGATTAACCAAGGAAATGGCGTGTTAACCAATAAGTGGTGATTAACCCAAAAGGAGAATGGCGTTTTAATCAAGAATCAATGATTAACCAAAAGAAAGGGTATATTAACCAAGAAGTGGTGATTAACCCACAAAGAAAGTATTGTGAGGGTGTTGATTGGTTAAAGGTTTGAACATTTCCCTAAGGCGGAAAAAATTATTTGATTAGTTATGATTCATTTTAGGTGGGAGACAAATATCAAACCACAAGCTAAGTACGACCGACAATCCGAGTACTTGGGAGCTGAAAGGACAAGTGCATCCTAACCTTTATTTTTCATCTCAAAAGTACGGTAATTTCTTGTTACTAATATTTTCATTTGTTACACTTGTTATTAAAATTGTATCCAAACCATTTTCAAGGATGGATCATCTCCTACGTCCATCACATCACTGAGTGGAAAGCTGCACCTGTCTACGATAAGGACTGGCCACATGCAGCCACTTTTGTTCCATACAGGGGGAATGGTGCGTTCGAGCCATTCAGAGTCTCTCTTGATTGTATGGTACCATATGACGTTTGCTTCTACCCATACGAGGATCACTGTCAGACACGTTAGTTTGACGTAATTTCCTTATGCTCCGGATGACTGACATGTGGGTTATCTCTTATGTATCACTATCTTCCCGAGCGAGTGATGCGCCAGTTTGACTACTTGCTGATTATTTTAAGACCTCCTCATGAGTCCGCTCCTCCCGGTGTCTACCGCAGAGATTTACATGTAATATTGGATGATTTCGAGAGTCACCTAATACCAGAGTTATTAATCTCGGATAACGGAGCAGAGCGGCCGATCCAAAAAATGGAATAACGGAATAATTTTTGTTAACTTTTTAAAATTAACTATTTTTGAACTAAATATATGATATATGCTATTATTATTTTTATTATTAATGTTTTTAATTACAGATGTATTTACTTGTGTCTATTATTAATGTTAGTTAGAACTATGTCTATTATTAATGTTAGTTAGACATAGTTCTTGTGTCTATTCACTAGATAATTTATTAGAAGGATATATTTTTTATTAGAAGGATATATTTTGACAATATTCTTTTATTAAAGTGTTTATTCAGTTTTTTTACAACTATACCTAGATGTTAATGTTGTGGTACAATACCCAATAAAATTAATTATTTTTTTGACTTTTCAATTCTTTTTTATTAGTAAAAAATGTTTATCCTCTACCTTTTCATCTTTTTTATTTTTGAAAATAGTGTATGTGGATATCTTTTCCTTCTTATCAAAATCGTTAATGCCTAGAAGAAAAGGAAAAAAAAAACCAGTTCAACCAATCCGCTCGGGTTTTGACCTGCGACCCGCGGTCCGCTCTAGCGGAGAAGTCGTCCGCGATTTGAATGGCGCAACGGCACCCTTCTTCTCGCGCGGTGGTTGGTCGTCCCGACCGGACCGCCCGGGATAGCGGCCATCGCAGTCGGGATTGATAATTATGTCTGGTACTAGAGAAGTATCGTTGGGAGCCAACTCATGTACATTAAACTTATGCTGAGGGAAATATGACATGCTTCATCTTCTCCTTTTTTTTTTACTTTTTAATTCCTTTTTTATTAGTAAAAAATGTTTATCCTCTAACTTTTCATCTTCTTTATTTTTGAAAATAGTGTATAAGGATATCTTCTCCTTCTTATCAAAATCGTTAATGCCAAGGAGAAAAAGTCAACAAAAAAAAACCAGTTCAACCACTCCGCCCGGGTTTTGACCTGCGACCCGCGGTCCGCTCTAGCGGAGAATTCGCCCGCGATTTGATTGACGCAACTGCACCCTTCTTCTCGCGCGGTGGTTGGCCACCCCGGCCGGACCGTCCGAGATAGAAGCGATCGCAGTCGGGATTGATAACTATGCCTGGTACTAAAGAAGTATCGTTGGGAGTCAACTCATGTACATTAGGCTTATGCTGAGGAAAATATGACATGCTTCTATAGGGTGTCACACCATATCATGACACCAGACGCTCCTGAAAGACCACCCAGGCCAGCTAACCAAGAGATAGTTGAGGTTTAGGATGAACATTCCGAGAGCGTGACAACGGTCTATCGGCGTGTTGCGAAGATGGGTAGAGGATCCATATAGGCATTACTCTTTAAAGATGTCAGTCCCTAGTTGGTCCTCATGGAACACATGGTTGTCGAGTTACGAAATGTCATGCAGTACATACGGAGGATGAGACTGGTGATTATACATACCTAATAATTAGTTTATGTTTGGATGTATTTCTTTTTTGTATTTTCAGACAAATATTATGTATGATCTTGACTTTTTGGATTAACGTATGACTTTTTTGCTTTCATTTAACTTTAATGTAACTTCATTTTACTTTAATATAAGTTGGCTTAAAAAAATTATGAAATTGGGATAATGATAATGTTCTAAAATGATTCAAGGGATTATTCAGAGATTCATCTCCGAATACACCCAAACAATATACAAAGATTCATCTTTGAATACACCCAAACAATATACAAAGATTCATCTCCGAATCATAATTTTTTTATAACAGAAGTAAAACTCTAAAAAGAAAAAATTGACGTCAATTAAATAAATTTTAAAGGAAATAGAGTGTTTTTTTTTTAATATTTAAAATTAATATTTATATTACTAAATTAAACTCACTACAACGAAACCATGAGATTCTCGGATAAACAAGATAAAGCATGTTCCTGGATTGTGTCTTAACCTTAAACTAGTAACAGAATTGTCTTTGAGGGAACACAGAAAAAGAATGAGCTTTCAACCCTTTGCATTACACCCTTCAACCTTTCCCAACACAACAACAACAACCTTAATCCCTTCACCTACACTCTTAGACCACTGCACTTCCATAAAACACCTTCATCAAATCCTTCCTCTCATCATCAAAAACGGTTTCCACAATCAACACTTGTTTCACACAAAACTCATAAACCTGTTCTTCAAATATGGCACCATCAAAGAAGCATCTCATGTATTTGAGAGTGTTGAATATAAACAAGATGCTCTTTACCATACTATGCTTAAAGGGTATGCAAAAAACTCAACTTTATGTGATTCTATGAAGTTTTATAATAGGATGCAAAATGATGAAGTTAGGCCTGTAGTTTATGATTTTGCTTATTTGTTGCAACTGTGTGGGAAAAAATTGGAACTTGAAAAGGGTAGAGAGATTCATGGGCAGGTTATAGTTAATGGGTTTGAGTACAATTTGTTTTCAATGATTGGTGTTATGGGTTTTTATGTGAAATGTGGGGAGATCGATGATGCATATAAAGTGTTTGAGAGAATGTCGGAAAAGGATTTGTTAGCTTGGACTAGTTTGGTTGCGGGATATGCGCAAAATGGTTTTCCTAGGAGAGCTTTGGATTTGTTTTTTCAGATGCAGGAAGCTGGCGAAAAGGCTGATTCTGTTACCTTGGTCAGTGTTTTGCCTGCTGTGGGGGATGTTAAGGATTTGAGAATTGGAAAGGCTATTCATGGTTATGCTCTTAGGTTAGGGTTTGAGTCTAAGGTTAGTTTTACAAATGCGCTTTTGTATATGTACTTTGAATGCGGGTGTGAAAGGATTGCGAGATTGGTTTTTGAGGGGATGAGTAGCAAGTGTGTTGTTTCGTGGAATACGATGATTGATGGTTATGCTCAAATTGGAAAGTCGGAAGAAGCATTTAATACTTTTCTGAAAATGTTGGAGGAAAGAGTTGAACCTACACGAGTTGCAGTGATGGCGGCATTGCATGCTTGTGCTGATTTAGGCGATCTTGAGCGTGGGAGATTTGTTCACGATTTAGTAATTCAGATGAAACTTGATTTTGAAGTGTCTGTTATGAACTCTTTAATATCCATGTATTCGAAGTGTAAGAGAGTTGACATCGCTGCTTCGATCTTTGATAATTTGAAGAAGAAAACAAACGTCACATGGAATGCCATGATATTGGGTTATGCACAAAACGGGTGTGTGAACGAGGCTCAAAGTCTGTTCTGTACGATGCAATCGCAAGACATTAAACTTGACTGCTTTACCTTAGTGGCTGTAATTACTGCTCTAGCAGATTTATCGGTTAACCGCAAGGCCAAGTGGATTCATGGACTTGCCGTAAGAACTTTTATGGACAGCGACGTCTTTGTTGCTACTGCTCTTGTTGACATGTATGCAAAATGCGGAGCCATCGAAACTGCGAGAAAGCTTTTTGACATGATCCAAGAGCGGCATGTGATAACATGGAATGCAATGATAGATGGATACGGGACACACGGCCTTGGGAAAGAAGCTCTTGATCTCTTCGATGATATGCAGAGCAAAGCTGTTTTGCCAAATGATACGACATTTCTGTCTGTTATCTCGGCTTGTAGTCACTCGGGTTTTGTGGAAGAGGGCCTCCATTTCTTCCAAAGCATGAAGGAAGATTATGGCTTGGAGCCTGCAATGGATCACTATAGTGCTGTTGTCGATCTCCTTGGTCGTTCTGGCAAGATAGATGATGCTTGGAATTTCATCCAACAGATGCCTATTAAACCGGGGATTACCGTTTTAGGTGCAATGTTAGGTGCTTGCAAAATTCATAAAAACATCAAATTGGGCGAAAAAGCCGCGGACAAACTATTTGAGTTAGATCCAGATGAGGGTGGCTATCACGTCCTTCTCGCAAACATGTATGCATCTGCATCAATGTGGGACAAAGTCGCCAAGGTGAGAGCAGCCATGGAGAAAAAGGGACTGCGAAAAACTCCAGGCTGCAGTTTGGTTGAATTGAGAAACGAAGTTCACACATTCTACTCAGGAAGCACGGATCATCCTCAATCGAGAAGAATCTACGCTTTTCTCGAGACTCTTGGAGATAAGATCAGGGAGGCTGGCTATGTGCTGGATACCGATTCTATTCATGACGTGGAGGAAGACGTGAAGGAACAACTGCTCAATAGCCATAGTGAGAGGCTTGCCATTGCGTTCGGACTTTTGAATACAAGCCATAGTACACCAATACATGTAAGGAAGAATCTAAGAGTCTGTGGTGATTGCCATGAGGTTACTAAGTACATGTCACTTGTGACAGGAAGAGAAATTATAGTGCGTGATTTACGTAGGTTCCATCATTTTAAGAATGGAATCTGTTCTTGTGGCGATTATTGGTGAATCAATCAGAATAAATGTGGATTAAAGATAGAGAACTAAAGAAATTCTCTTGGACTGATTTGAACATCCATGGTAGATACCCGTCTCCTATCACTGCGCAGAAACTATACATACTATGAACCTAACGACCGAATCTGTTAAAATTTGCTCAAGGTGCTGTCTAAGATGGATGTGATAAACCAGAAGGTGGCTTATGGGGTGCGACGGAACCCAAGACCAAAGTTAGCAGAATCGAATCGGAACATAACGTTAATATTAGCCTAGACGATTATGTGATAAGGTATATGGTCTAAGAAATTGATTGCAATGTTAATACTTTCTTGAAAAGTATTACAAGATATTGTTTCTTATGTATTGACTGATTAAGGCTCTCGTTCTCGTTCTCATTCTCATTTCAGGTTAGTGATCAGGAAGCAGTGCATATTGCTCGTCGTTTTTTGTGTAAGCAACAAGTTAATTACCATAAACACTGAGACGGTTTATTTTATGCTATTCCTCATACGTGCTACTGCTCAGTGGAGCTCCTTATTCCAATGTTTGAAAACATTTGGCATGAGAACATGAAGAAAAGCTTGGCATCCATTGAAAGTGATCGAAGTTGATGAAGTTCACGAGGCATGTAACATCAACACAATCTTTTTCTCTTTCTGACTTTAGTTATATCTCAATCTGTTGGTTGTACAAGGTTAGTTGTATATGGTTGTAAAATTGATTACTACTATATAAAGCTTAAACAATGTATCTAACTTTTATTGACGATTTGTTTTGCGAACTACTATATGGTTAATATATTATGATTTTGTGCGACATTATTTCGTATTCTAACACTCCCCCTCAAGGTAAAGCTTAATAAGCTTTAGCTTGTTACAAGAAAAAATTGCTATTAAGATAGTGTTGCCGAATAGCTAGAATGATCATCAGCGCTTATGCGAAATTGATTGCAAGCAATCAAACAAAGCAACATCCTTCCTTCTCAAAACCGCATATGGAAGCTCCAAACCAATAGTACCGGAGACCCAAAATACTTAACTTGAAAGTAAGTATGAGAACAACTTTTGTGATAAAGATGAGACCGGTGCGTCTGGATGAAGATGGGGTCTCTCGGAGGAAAACTGAGGCTAGAACATCTGGACGAAAATGGGTCGAGAAACAACAACAAAGACGCAATGCCCAGAAAACTCCAGAAGACAAAATATGAGCACTAAGTTGAGGTTGTAACAACAGGAGGGAGTCATGATCGATCAACGGAGAGTAAAAACGCGTATGAAACAAGAAAGATAACGGGTTGTTTGCACCTAAACGTAGTGCCTGTGACCAAAACACACAACCAGGACTGCATCTCAAACCAGCAGTACGGGGGTTTACTGGTGTCAAAAAAGTCGGCTGAGAGGGTGGCCTGCGTGTCAGAGTGCGCGAGTAGGCTCTTGGTGGCGAGTTTTGGTCATGGTGGTGGTGGTGGCATTTGTCAGAAAATTGGCAGACAGCAAGATGGTGATAGTGATGGTCGCTGGAACTGGCACCAGCCGGAAAAGGAGGAAATCACGCATGAAAAGAGAAATATCACATTCTCAAACGTTTGGAAACTCGGCAACAGAATAGCCACTCGATAGGTCACGGAGGATCAAACCATGCTCTAGATAGTAGATACCATGTTGAAGTTATGGGATTTCATACAAAAGATTAAACACTAATCCCTATTTATAAGAATACATAGATTCAATCCTAAATAAATAGAAAATCCAAGAAAGAAATAATCATAATAATAACTAACAGATATGGAAATTAATCCTATGACATAATCTAAGATATGCCAACATTGAAATCCGATCTTAGGAAGATGTTATGAGATATTACTTTATTTTCTAAATAGGCACATCCAATTATATTGATCACCTAGGCATCATTTCGGATAAGGTTATGTCGTTGACATCGTTAACGATGACAGGGGTGGAAGCATTTGATGAAGTCCCTCCTTCAAATGTATTTCTTGCCCTTCCAACCGAAAAAGCCGGACATATAGGACTAGGAAGAGTAACATTGTCACTTCCAAGCATGTGAACAACACTCGACATTGTAGGTCTATCCGCTGCATTATCTTGTACACACAATAAGCCAATCTGTATGCACTTCAAAACTTCGCTAGCCACATACGAATTCGCTATCGATGGATCCATCAATTCTAAACCTTTGCTTTCACTCCAGAAGTTCCATGCCTGTAATTGTTCATGCATTTGATTTTAGCTATAAGCAACTGAAAAATGAATACAGTTTACAAGCGTAAATTAGGAAAAACCTACATATGTAAGAAGACTTTGGCCATGCTCTGAAAGATAGAATTTGTTGTTCCTTTTTCCACTGATGATCTCTAGCAAAAGAACACCAAAGCTAAAAACATCTGATTTCACTGAAAACAAACCTTCGATGGCGTATTCTGGAGCCATGTATCCGCTGCTCAAAACCAAAAAGAACATTACATGTCGGCAAAACAGAAAAAATATTAAAGAGAACATGTTAGAGTATGAATTCTAATTTTTCAATTGAAAGAAAGCAGAAATAGTTTATACTTACTAAGTTCCTATGATTCTGATTGTACTTGCTTCATCCTGGTCTCCTCCAAATGTTCTTGCTAGTCCAAAATCCGAGATTTTCGGATTCATTTCATGATCTAACAGTACATTGCTAGCTTTCAAGTCTCTATGAATAACCCTGAGTCTAGAGTCTTCATGAAGATACAGAATCCCTTTAGCAATCCCGTTAATAATGTTTAATCGTCGTTTCCAGTCCAACAGTGCAGCCTTTACCATATCTGGAAGTAAAATTTAAAGCAAGGTAAGTCTAGTAAAGTAAATACGAATTATATCAAAAGATTATACCAACATAAGTACATTATTCTATATCGTAAGAAACCGAATCCACGAATTAAACTTTATTCTATATGCTCCGCATTCATTCTTTTTTATTTTTGCATGCAGCTTACTGGTTCAGGGTCTACGTGTCTACGTGTAAATAGCCGTTTTAGTTAGCGACTGATGTTGCTCCATTTGGTGTGAAAACCATAGATTCGTTATACCGCTATATCGCATTAAAAGAGAACAATAAAATCCTGAACTACGCATGATTTTATTAGTTTTTAAGACGGTGATTTATCTGTTAAAAGAGAACAATAAAAAAGTAGTTTGGGAGTTATACCGCGTAGCTGAACATCGAGGCTTGAATTTGGCAAGTATTCATAGATAAGCAGCTTCTCCTTTTTCTCTATGCAGCAAGCCAACAATCTCACAAGGTTCCGATGCTGCAATTTCGCAATCAACATTACTTCATTCTTAAATTCCTCCAATCCTTGAGCCGAAGTTTTCGAAAGCCTTTTGACAGCAATTTCCTTTCCGTCTGCTAAAACACCCTGAAACATTTTCCGAACTTCTTAGTAAGAATGCCGCAATATGAAAAGTCGAACAAAAAAATGTCATGTACCTTGTAGACAGCTCCAAATCCACCTTCCCCCAATTTATAGTTATCCGAAAAATTATCAGTACATTTTAGAATAGTACTCAGAGGTATCATAGGTAGGTCAGGGTTCACATTCTCCGCATTGTTGGTCTGATCTTGAGAGAATATTGCATCAAGGTTCTTCATCTCTTTTTCAACTGAAAAGATTGAATAATCGATTGCCTCCGCTTAAAGAACTATTTGAGAGTGCGTATGTGTGCACGCGCGCGTGCGAGTGTTGTAAATCCTGAGATACCGAGTTCGATTCCTACTCGTAAAAAAGACTGTTTGAGTTAGAGATTACCTTTTTTTCGTTCCATGCGCCTGTAATAGTATGTACTGAAAGCCAATAGCGCGACTGCTACCACTCCGATCACAATGATGATTATTTTTAAAATCAATGACATTGTTTCATCTTTTTCTGGCGCTGCATTAACAAGACGTAACAAGTTAGCGTCAAGAAACTACGCATTCAATGCATTTATTGTAACACCGTAGTAAATATAACTTGTAAAGATGAAAGAATACCTTTCTGAGGCGCATTCGCGTCATGCTGTACATCGTTCAAAAGGAACGGCTGAGTTTCATACATAACAAAGCAACTCGGCGAAAAGATTCTCCAAACTCGCTTCTCCTCGCAACAATTCTCAACCTCGTGAAGCATATCGCTCAAACAAGTTTTACATTCTTCGCTAGTAATATCTCTGCTACATTGCACCCAACCGTACCTTCTCTGAGTACCGTTTATGTTAAACATATGCGTACCAAACATTAAAGGCGCTTCTGATCCCATTTGTATCAAACCGTTCATCAAAATCCTAGCATCGCTATCAAACTCACCCGCACTAGTAGAATTCTGCGTCGCATCAAACATGGCGACCCTCGGTCTTACAGATAACTTACCGAAGAAATTCTTATTTGAGTAGCGCAGAAGACAAAACGGACACCAAAAAATAGCAGAAACGTTATTCGGGCACACCTGCTTTATCAATCGGCTAGAGTTTTCAACGCACGAGTTGCAAAGCGTGGCGTTTGTATCGGCACGACAAAAGTATAGTCCGTAAATCTTATGAGTTTGATTGATACCTGAAGTTCCATGACCGAAACCTTTGCTTTTAGCAGAATGTGATGACAGTAATGAGAGTAAACTGTTGAGGTTGGCTTGGTATCTTGGCCATGGAGGATTTGAAGATTGATCTAAACAAGCATATCTATAATCAAGTGGTTGTGTGCAAGCAAAGAGAAAAAAACATATGAATTTGATGGTAAGTAGCCATAGATACAACATTCTTGAGCTCCTACAAACACTTCAATAGTTTATGCGAAGTTATGACATTGAGGCTTCGACACTGATAGTTTTACACTGACATTCAATAAAAATCGAGTATTCTGACAAATATATTTAAAAACTATTTTAATACATGCTTACATCGTAACAATACAATGAATTCTTAATCGATAATTTACATTAATTTAACTTCTTTAAGAGTTTTAAATACAACTCTCTACAAAATATTACACTATATTGAATGTGTAAGGATGCGAATTTGAACTCTTTTTTTTTTATTTTTTTTTATATTAATTTGTGAATTTAGTATTTAGATTTCATAAATAAAAAATGAAAAAAAAATAGTGGGTCCCACAAATCTTTTTTTCTTTCCTCAATTTTGACTTCATCTGTTACATGAGAGACACAAGTTTCAAGACAGTTCTTTTTCTTTTTCCTTAAGTCATAACATAAACCAAAACAGCAATAACACTGTTTTATTTGTAGGAGAAAATGGTAGAAAGAAAAGTGGGAAAAAAAACAATTTTTTTTGTTATTATTTGATAAGAAATAAAATACTTTTATTTTTTAATTATTGTTTTAAAATTAATTACAAATACTAAGAAAATTAATAAATTGTGTTATTTTTTATAAAATTATATGTAATTGTTTTAGTGTCTTAGACTTTCTATTATTCCCTCCGTTTTTTTATTATAAGTCGTTTTTTATTTTTCACACATATTAAAAAAATATAATAATTATGATTTTAAAAAGAGAAATTAGGAGGAATTTTACAAAATTGTCATAGGTATTGGAAAGACAAATTGACATAATTGGAAAGAGAGAATAATAAATATTTAAGAGTATAATAGGAAAAATAACATTAATGATTCATTGATATTATAAAACAATGGTAGAAAATATTTTTTTAAAACGACATATAATAAAAAGGGATATAGTAATTCTTTGAAAAAACTGATTTATAATTCGTTTTTAAAAATGAAAAAATTAAAATAAATTAAATTTATAAAAAACGGGGTTTATAATAAATAGATATATAGAGAGAGTAAAAAAAATAAAATATTTTTATTTTTTAATTATTGTTTTAAAATTAATTACAAATACTAAGAAAATTAATAAATTATTTTATTTTTTTATAAAATTATATGTATTTTTTCTTTAGTGTCTTAGACTTTCTATTAATTCTTTGAAAAAAATTATTTGTAATTCGTTTTTAAAAATGAAAAAATAAATTAAAATAAAATTTATAAAAAATGGGGTTCATAATAAACAAATAGAGAGAGAGTAAAAGATTAAAAATATGAAGGTATTTTCTTTCTTTGTTCAATTCGATGCAAAATGAAATATAAGATATACTCTCAAAGAAATAACTGGTCAAAACAAAAAAATTATAATTATAATTTATAATATAAATTAATATTTTAAATAGATTATTATCTTTGATTTTATTTATAAATTGATTTGTAGAAAAAATGTTTTAAAAACGGTACAATACCAATAAAATATTGATATTATTTTTTTTATTTTTTTAAATATATTTTTTGGGGATTAATTATTATGCACTGTCAATGTAAAAAGATTTACACGGTCGATTCATCACCATCACCCGTTTGCATTACTTTATAGATTTTTAAAATAAAAGTCAAACTTATTTCAATATCTAACGTCTAGGATTAACTGACGGTTTAAAATCTCTTTACACTGTTCATGTATTTCAATTAAATCTATTTTTTAAAACTTAATTACAGTCTTAATCCTCATATTTTATCTAATTCACGGAATCAATCACTCTATTTCAAAATCAAACCGTTTTTCTTTCACATTGCACTTAAAATTGACGATTTTATTTTTATTTGTAAATGATGTGTTACTCGTGAAACTTAACAAATTATCATATGAATTTTTTTTAGAACATTATAAATAAAAAACATAATTTAAAAATTAACATTTCATCGGTTTGTAGTGTAAGAGAGTGAGAGGAGAACAAAAACCGTTTGATTTTAAAATAAGAAGATTAATTTTGTGAATCAAATAAAATAGAGAGTCTAAACTGTAATTTTATAAAATAACTTGTAAAATTTTCTCTACAATAATAGTTAATTTTTAAATATATTTAAAATTGTCAAAATAATTTATAATTTGATAAAAATATAGTATATGCAAAAGAAATCCAAATAATTAATTGAATAAATAATAAAAACTCATTTTAGTCTATAAAAAACTGTGATGCCTAATTTGTCAATAGAAAACCTGTGATGTCTAAATTGTCAATAAAAAACTTATTCTAAAATAATTAAATAGAGACAATTTAATCCTTAATATAAATTTAAAAAAGTCTCAAAAATTTATCGAATTAACCTTTTTTTAATTCTTTTCCATCTTTAACATTCAAATTAAGTCAAGTTAATGGTAATAATTAACTAATTAAATATACACAATACTTCACAATTCTAAAATAAAATCATAGTATATATTAAAAAATAAAACCGCCTTTGTATTATAAATAACTATACAAAAATATTTAATAATAAAAATATAATTTTGAATCTGCAACATTTTATTTATTCTTTAATAAATTTTTAATTATTAAACTACTAAAAGAAATACATATTAAATCGAAATACAATGATACAATTATAAGTTTGCATTTTAAATGCTTGTATGTTAAAGATGAAAAAAAAAGAAGGAAAAATACATTATTTAGATTTTTTTAAGGATAATATTGTCTTTTTCAATGTTTTGGGGACACATTGTCTCTAACGGTTAACTAAGTTATTTTTATTTTTTTAAAGTTTAAATTGAGTTTTGCAATTTTTATATAATAATTTTTCTTTGATAAAAGACTCTTGCACTAAATAAATATTCATTTCAAGACATTAATTTGAATTATAAAAACAATTAAATTTGTGATTTTAATTGTAGAATATTGCTTTAAAACTAAAATGATTTAATTAAAGTTTTTGTTTCTCTTATTTTAATTATGAAATTAATTTTTTTACTACAAATTTAAATAGTTTTAATCTCCTTTCATGTATTTGTATTCAAAATTAATAATGTATTTATCTTTTAATAATATATTATTTGTGTAAAATAAAAAATCTTATAAATTTTTTTAATGAATGTGGGAAATCATCAATTAAATATATATGATAGGGATTAATTACTATGCACTGTCAGTGTAAAAAGTTTTACACTATCGATTTATCATCATCACCCGTTTGCATTATTTTATAGGTTTTTTGAATAAAAGTAAACTTGTTTCAATATCCAATGCAGTGGCGGAACTGAGGGGGACGTGGGAAGGCCACGGCCACCCCTCAACTTTTTATTTTTTTTAATTCATATATATTAAATTACTAAAACATCCTTATTTAAAATTAAAATTAATTTTTATTTTTTCTTTTTCATTCAAAGTTAGGTTAAAATACATATAAGATAGAAAGCTCATACTTTTCCTTTCTTTCTCATATGGGTTTGCTACCGGCATCGGAATCGAAACAGATTAAAGTGATCGGCATCTAACAGGTAAAAAACTTTATTCATTCTTCTTTTATAAAAAGTAACAAATTAAAGTGATTGTTTGATTTGTGTTTTTGAGATTTTTAGGATTCTTCTTTATTGATGTGTTAAAACAATTTATATGAGGTTTATTAAGTCAATTCATAACACTGTAATTTACAAATATAGTTATACACTGTAATAAGGTTTATTTAATCATTGTTGCTGTCAATTTCTAATAGTGAAGTTACCGGTATTTGAAAACGGATTAAAGTTGATTAATTAAGTTTATTAATTTTTTTCTCTTTTAATTTTTATGTTCTCTAAATTGATTTTTGGATCTGATATGATATTATAGGAAGAGTAAAGATAAATAATAGGAAAATTGATTCTTTTTTCAAAAGGAAAGCATGTGAAATTGAAAGAGAATAGAGAGATGAAGAAATTATAATCCCGACATCCGAATCTGAAACAGTTCTTGAGAATCCAACAATTGAAGAGCATCATGGTTTTGAAAATTCTTTGGAACGCGATCCTGGAAAGCGCCCTCCGATTTGGCAATATCCACCAAATCAAGTGGATGCAATACGAATAGCTTATCTAAAATGGAGTCCATATCAAATTCATTTAGAAAACTGTCCTTTGTCCGGTAACGAGGATCATCCGAGAAGGTTTCAACATACTTGGTTTAACATATTTCAATCATGGTTAGAATATTCACCATCTGAAGATGCCGCATATTGTTTACCATGTTATCTTTTTAGCAAAAAACTAAGTGGACGTCCCGGATCACTTGTCTTTATTTCTATGGGTTTTAGAAATTGGAAGAAAGTTAGGAATGGAAAACATTGTTCCTTTCTTAAACACATAGGGAAGGATCCTTGCTCACCACACAACAATGCAATGAAAGCTTGTCAAGACTTGTTGAATCAAGATGGTCATATTAGAAATGTTATTCAAGTGCAAAGTTCAAGTCAAAGAATGAATAATCGGTTACGACTCAAGACTTCAATTGACACTGTTCGTTGGTTAACACTACAAGCTTGTGCTTTTAGGGGTCACGACGATAGTAGCAAATCAAGAAATCAAGGTAACTTTCTTGAGTTATTGAAACTTTTAGCATCTTACAATGATGAAGTTGCAAAAGTTGTGTTGGAAAATGCTCCACAAAATTGCAAGTATACTTCACATCAAATTCAAAAAGAGCTCTTGCGAATTCTTTCTAGTAGGGTGAAAAAGAGTATTCGTGAGAAAATTGGTGATTCCAAATTTTGTATCGTTGTTGATAAAGCTCGTGATGAGTCAAAAAAGGAACAAATGGCTCTTGTATTAAGATTTGTTGATAAATTTGGTTTAATACAAGAGAGATTTTTTGATGTGGCACATGTTAAAGACACCACATCTTTAACTCTTAAGGAAGCAATATGTGATATACTTTCTCGACATAACCTTGATGTTTCTAACATTCGTGGTCAAGGGTATGATGGTGCTAGCAATATGAGAGGAGAATGGAATGGTTTACAAGCCCTCTTTATGAAGGATTATCCTTATGCATACTATGTTCATTGTTTTGCTCATTGATTGCAACTTGCATTAGTTACATCATCAAGAGAAGTCAAACATGTTCATAATTTTTTTGAGAAGCTGATCTTTGTTGTGAATGTTGTTTGTTCTTCTACAAAGCGTCATGATGAGTTACAAGTTGCCCAATTAGAAGAAATTGCTTATTTGTTAGAGATTGATGAGATTGTAACTGGTAAAGGTGCAAATCAAGTTGGTACATTGAAATGAGCTGGAGATACTCGTTGGGGATCACATTACAATTCAATTTCTAGCTTGATAAACATGTATGAAGCAACTTGTTTAGTTTTAAAAAAATTGCAAAAGATAAAGGGAGTTATGCTACACGTGGGGATGTAGATAGTTGTTACAATTACTTGAAGACATTTGATTTTATATTTATTTTGCACTTGATGAAAGAAATAATGGGAATAACAGATATGCTTTGTCAAGCCTTACAAAAAAAAAATCAAGATGTAGTTAATGCTATGAACTTGGTTCGTTCAACAAAACATCTTATTCAAGGTTTGAGAGAAAATGGTTGGGATATATTGTTTACTAAAGTGGTATCTTTTTGTGAAAAGCATGGTATTGAGATTCCTGATCTTAATGATATTCATTCAACAACAAGATTTGGACGCTTCCGTCTTGAAGAGAATCAAGTCACAATTCAACATTACTTTAAAGTTGAAATCTTTTTCACTACCATTGACAAACAGTTACAAGAGTTGAATAGCAGATTCAGTGAGCAGACAATGAATTTGTTAACTCTTTCTTGTTCTTTATCTCCTAAGGATGGATATAAAGCTTTTAACATTGATACTATTTGTTCTTTAGTTGAAAAATATTATCCTATGGATTTTAGTGATCAAGAGAAGAATAATTTGCAATTTCAACTCCAACATTTTCTATTTGTTGCTCGTCAAGCATCAAACTTGAATAATTTATCAACTATTCAAGAACTATGTTCATGTTTGGTTGCATCTGGACAGGCTGAAACTTACTTGTTGATTGATAGACTACTTCGTTTTATCATGACTCTTCCCGTTTCTACGGCCACAACTGAGACGTCTTTTTCAGCAATGAAAATTATTAAGATTAAGTTGAGAAACAAGATGGATGATGGGTTTCTTGGAGATAGCATGACAGTATATATTGAAAGGGAGATTAGTGCAAGCATTAGTTCGGAGTCAATTATTGACGATTTCAAGTCACTCGGAACGCGTAAAGCATTACTTTAAGGTAGTTTTAAGTCATGTAATTTAAATTTTTAGTAATTAACTTTGTATTTATTTTAACTTTAATGTCTTATTTAAAATACTATTTATATTTTATTTATAATCTTTATTTTACGTTAGCGGTCATCCCAAATTTTTTTATCTGGCTCCGCCATTGATCCAACGTCTATTATTAACTGACAGTATAAAATCTTTTTACACTGTCAGTATATTTCAATTAAATTTTATATGATATATTATTAAAAATGGATATGTCATCAAATTTAAGTGTCAAAATATAAATGAAAAACCAAAATTCATTGTTTAAAATAAAAACGATTAATTTCTGGAATGTGATAAAAAAAACGTTAAAACCATGAATTTAACATAAAAAAAATTGTATCATTTGTCTCCCCATCGGATAAGTATAAGATGTATAAGTGAAAATACATTATCAGTTATTTATTTATTTTTTTAGATATGAGATTCGTATACAACTTAATAAAACTTTTAATTTAATTGATTCGATAAAGATGAAACTTTAATTAATAAACTACTAATATTTTTTATTCATATATTCAATTTTTATAAGGATGAAAGTTTAATTAATAAACTACTATACCAAAAAATATAATTCATATATTCAATTAATTATTCTCTCTTATGACTCTTTTAGATTAGTTTTTGTTCTGGGTCGGCCATATCGATCTTGGTTGAACACTCTCTAAGAGAGGAGTAATTTTTTCAAAATCTTTTTAGCATGCAAGAATGTTAATCATCATAATTACAAAGATCTCAACTGCAAGTGCACTCGACGATTCTTCGCAATTCACTCATAATAAATAACAAATTTATTATTCTCTCTCTAATATATATATATATATATATATATATATATATATATATATAAAAGGTACCAAATTTAAGTAACAAGGTTCAAACACAATTCAAATTCACTCTTCTTCCTCACATATTCATTTGAGCGTTGAAATGATAATCTTACATGTTCTCTCTCACCACCGCACCGGAAGCTCAGAACCACCATCACTTCCATCATCATTCCATTTACGGTTCCTGAACGGAACTGTGATGCTGTCTATGGTAACCAACATCTTATTCCTATGATTTCCATGATTTCATGTTCACTCTCTGATTCATCACTTTATAACCTCCTCAGGTCACCGAATCAGGAGCGTTTAGAATCGAACATGAAGATCAATCGTGTTCGATCCAGTTAAGCATCATTTCAACTTTGATTCTTCGAAATTCAGATCTCTAGTTTCTACGATTTCAAGTGATGGATGGATCCAAAGAGTCTGATTCACTGTTGCACGTAAAATTGTTGTTGTTGCTCTAGCAACGATCAATTAACCAAGCTCTACCTCCTCTGCAAGGCATCGCAAGTCCTGAAACACATTGCATTCGGATATAGTCCAGGCTCTTCAGATAACCAAATTTGTCTAGACGCCTCCAATTCCACCTTCATTCTCGTAGTCTGAAGCCTTACCTAGTCTTAATTTGTTGCAAGCAAACATTGGATTGCAAGGTGCGAACGAGCTGCTAAACAATATATATAACATCGCTTGGAAGCACAATTCACGCACGGTCAAGGAAAGGTTACAACACCTCGAAGAAAGCCTCAATAATGCTACTCCATGTGGAAACATAGTTCAGAAGGTTGTTTCAAGGAGAACTCATAATGTCGTTGATCCGTTGTCGCACACGGGTCAAAAACGAGTTTAAAAGTGTAGTAAAATGGAAGCGACACTCGAATGTCGTATCACAAGGACTCTTGAATGTTATAACCAAACAAATTAAAAGAAGAGGATTTTTTAAGGTTCAAAACTTAAATCAAAGATGATTAAAGGTAAAAGCAAAATTGATAAATAAACTAATTTATTGTATCGATTTCTGACTTATCATCGATTCTTATAATTTCAATTCCCTAGCGGATTCAATCTCATTCAATTACAATACCCACTAACAAGCGCAAATTGGTATTATATGATGTATGTTCCTAATTTCCGAATTAAGCAAACGGATTTAAGCAGATGTGGATTAAGCAAATGCGACTTAATCAAACACGATAACGAAAAAGCTACGCTAACGTGATTATAGTTAAGGATCATACAAACAATCAAATTTAATCAACTCTATCCTATAAGAAACAGTCGAATTAAGCAAACGAAAGTAATCAAATTAAGCAAACGAGTTTATAGGAAGAATTGAAAAGAGGTTGAAATTAAACTGAAATTAATAAAAACCTCAAAGTGGAATTCGAATACAACAGATCAGTTCTTTGGGAATTAGCTCTCCATGGAATCTTCTAAGCAATATTGTATCATTAAAATTAAGAATTAAGATTACTATAGTAGTGAAAGTCCTAATATAATAAAAGGAAAATTCGGGCCCTTATAGGATCCGGCCCAAAAATTACAAAAACTGACCCAAACTAACTATTTTAATTAAGTATGGAACTTCAATGAATTATTCGACATTCCTTCACTTAGAATCAACTTTTGACTTCAACATGAAACATGTAGCTCTTTATCTTAGCTTTCTAACTCATATTAAAACGCGTCAATCCGACTCATATAACCCAAGTTATGATCTACATAGTGATAAAATATCAAATAACTATTTATGCTGAAAATAAAGTACGAAAATAAAATAAAGCCAAAAATAAACTTAAATATTAACACATACTAAAATATTAAAAATAATATAATAAACTATAGATTTGCCTAAGTACAATAGTAGAAGAAAATGCATCAAAATGTACTGATCAAATTCCCCCACACTTGAACTTTTGCACTCCGAGCAAAATTATAAATTCAAAACTCAAAATAGAAAAAAAAGAACAAACAAAACATGAAATTCCAAAGGTTATCAAGATACAAGGTGCAAGCAAAGTTCTAAGTCTAAGTTTTAAGAATTTAGTGTTAGTAAGCAACTTTTTATGACATTCAAAGCAGATAGAAAAATAGGTTACTAAAGAGTACATCCAAAAGAAGTAAGATTCTCACAGGATATAATTCACTCAACTCTCAAGTGTTTAGATTAACTGTTTACACTCAAAGCACAACATGAAAGTTAGTACTATCATAAGCTTGAAAAGACTCTAACATCCACAATTGAAATACATGCACATAAAGATCAAAATGACTTTTATTTGGTTGTAACGTGACCAAGGTAAGGGTGAGATAAATCCTAAGGGACTAGAATAAAATACAAAGAGATAAAAGAGACTTGAAAGAAACCGTGGGAGTTGAATTTACAAAATATTTCATTCACTTCAACAACTCTATAGTAACTGTTTTTGTAACAACCCGTATAATATATATCTAGAATAATATCATGCAAGTGTTAAATTTTGGTACTGTCACAACATAAGTGCCTAATGGCATTAATATATATATACATGTCCAAACTAAAAACATCAATGGAACATGTTATACAATAATTCCTAAACAATAAAAATCTAAGAACTATATACAATATCTTCATTGCACACAACTCCACAGCGGAAGATCATAATGAACAACAACCCTTGAAACATCCAAAACAGCTTCTCTTAGATTCAACCTGTAAAGAATTACCTGAAAAATAACAACAATGATGGGATGAGATAATAATCTCAGTGAGTTCTCCTATCCTATGGGTCCACTCGGCTCTACAGGGTTTCTAATCAATATTCAGCTCATATCCAACTCAAGTCAACAAGGGAACGAAGACTTGAGCGATGGGGAAACTATCTCGCAATTGTATGGCAACATGCATCTGAGTTCTCATAACTCAACCACGATCATTATTCAGATTCACGCAACATCGATCCCCAACCGGACCTACGTCTAGGCCAAGGCTTGGTTCACGCATGTCCGTATGATTCGACTTTCGCGGTGGATATCCGGTTCCCCTATGGGACTTAAACCCACTTTTAAGAACCATCACCCGTATGGGACTCTAACCCACCTAGGGTATCTTTCACCGTATGGGACTCTAACCCACATAGGTGTCCACCTTTCCCCCATGTCCGCCATGGTTGGGGCTCAAACCCAATTGAGGCTCGAATCATTGGTCCCACATCCCAATGCTTACTCATCTAAGCATACCAATAGAGATGTGTACCACCACAGAAAACACACATTCTGAATACATGATCGGTTCCACAAAACATTGGTTCCACGAACCATAACAAATTCATCAATCATATGTGACTTCATTCACCCTAATACACAAATAATAATATGGCATGTTCCATACAATGCGTCTCATTCTCAATCATGGTAACAATTCGTCCACGACCTCACATAAGCGTCGTACGAATGAATACCGTATTCTCATACATGTATCTCACATGTTCCATAACCTAGATTATCTTTCTAAGTTATTAATCAAATTATTCTTCTAGGTTTCCTCACTCATCTTTGTAAGGTTTTTAATCATGTTATTTCACCTTCCACATAACAACAATATTTAATTTTTATCATGATAAAATTCATGGCATTTATAAATCACATGATTTTTTATAACATGGAACAATAATAATAGCCCTTTACGTTATCTTTCTAACGCATCCGGCCGTGTCCAAAACGGAGTTACACCACTCAATTAATTCATTAATCTATCTTAATCCAGATTTAGATTAATATTTATTCATTGCATAAGTATTCAACAACAACCTCTTTGGCCTAGTGGTAAGGCATGTACAATTTCAAGAAGGTCTTGGGTTTAAACCCCATTGGTGACAAATTCTGCCCAGATATAAAATTAAATTCTGTTTCAGTGTTAACCGGTTAACCACTCACAGAATTGCCCAGAAAGTGAATTTTGCTACATTACATATATAAAATGTCCTCTGACAACTAATTGAGCATTCCACTCACAGAATTGTCCAGAAAGTGAATTTTGCTACATTACATATATAAAATGTCCTCTGACAACTAATTGAGCATTTAAGGAGGTTTCAAACAAGGGATGATATTATTTCAGGGTTGACTTTTTGGCTAACACATGAGTGAATCACACAAGAAAGAAAGAGATGGATTTTTGCATGTTATTCATATAAGGCTCAAAATCTCACAAGGTTAATTGATCTACCACAAATGATGTACAATTTAGAATTTAGTCCTACCTATCATACTAAAAATGTATAGCCAATTTTTGACATCACACCACAAGACTTTAGTCAAGAGAACTAAGAAAAATACTCATAATTGTAACTCAAAAAAGCATGCAATTTTTTTTTAAGGAAACAAATAAAAACCAAAACAGAGAAAAACTGAAAACAAAACAAAGAAAACAAAACAAATAAATGGTTCCCTCCCCACACTTAAAACATACATTATCCTCAATGAAAGATCATAAATATAAAATAAAAGTGAAAGAAATGAAAGAACACACCCGAGGAGTCAAGGCGGATAAATGATTGCATAAGTAGCCTTTTCCAAAGAGAGCTCTTCTACAGTATCTTCTTCAAAAGTCGGGTTCTCATGGAGTAGCTTTGGGTAGTGTACATTGACCTTGAAATTTTGATTAGTGTATTTCGCCTTTTATTCCAGGATCAAAGAAGAATCTTCGATAAGTAAAAATGTTGAATGGGTCCGTGAAAGTATCTTCATTCATATTTTTCTTCTCCTTTCTCTTTTTTTTTTTTTCATTTTTTTCCCTCTCTGACAACTAATTGAGCATTTAAGGGAATATGAGATATTACAGTTTTCATTCATATTTTTCTTCTCCTTTCTCTTTTTTTTTCTTTTTTTTTCATAAGGAGTATGTATTGACATGTATACATCCTTCTATTTTTTTTTCATTCATTTTTTTCTTTTATATTTTTCTTTTCTTTTTCTACCAACTTCTGAAATATTACAAACATAATTATTCAACCCCCACACAACTCCAAACAAGACTCTTTCAACCCTTTGAATAGGGTGATATAATATTGTTTTTCACTTCTGGGTTTGTAATGAGTTTTAAACAAAAAAAAGGATAATATGCTCAAGGAGGTTTCAAACAAGGGATGATATTATTTCAGGGTTGACTTTTTGGCTAACTGGCTAAAAAACAAAAAAATAAAACTGTCTTTATCATATCAGTGTGCACAAGTAAACAACATCATCAACAAGAGTCAATTCAAGTTCTAGAGACTAACAGACATGAGTGAATCACACAAGAAAGAAAGAGATGGATTTTTGTATGTTATTCATATAAGGCTCAAAATCTCACAAGGTTAATTGATCTACCACAAATGATGTACAATTTAGAATTTAGTCATACCTATCATACTAAAAATGTATAGCCAATTTTTGACATCACACCACAAGACTTTAGTCAAGAGAACTAAGAAAAATACTCATAATTGTAACTCAAAAACCAAAGGAAAAATCATGCAATTTTTTTTTAAGAAAACAAACAAAAACCAAAATAGAGAAAAACTGAAAACAAAACAAAGAAAACAAAACAAATAAATGGTTCCCTCCCCACACTTAAAACATACATTGTCCTCAATGAAAGATCATAAATATAAAATAAAAGTGAAAGAAATGAAAGAACACACCCGAGGAGTCAAGGCGGATAAATGATTGCATAAGTAGCCTTTTCCAAAGAGAGCTCTTCTACAGTATCTTCTTCAAAAGTCGGGTTCTCATGGAGTAGCTTTGGGTAGTGTACATTGACCTTGAAATTTTGATTAGTGTGTTTCGCCTTTTATTCCAGGATCAAAGAAGAATCTTCGATAAGTAAAAATGTTGAATGGGTCCGTGAAAGTGATCTCCTTTTTCACAAAATCAAGAATCAAAGGATTACGGGGCTGCCTCATTACTTTTATTTCATCTTTAAGTGAGATCTTATGCATATATATGGATGGGCTAATATCACGAGTGTCAGCCAAGGTTCATCCAATTCCCTTCTTATTTTTCTGCTTAAGTTGAAGCTTTGATGAATAATATGAATCATTGAGAAGTGGTTTAGGCTCTATAGAATATGGTTGTTCAATGGATGGTATGTTTGGGGCAGCCGGAATGTCAAGATTTTCAGCTACATAAACAACTTCATTTACACTGTCACCTTGCAAGGCAACACCAATCTTAGCACAAACAACACAAAGGTTAGTGTTAGTACAATCATCACATGAGTAAATATCATCAAAACCAGATAAAATTGGAAAATCTGAAAACAAATAAGAATAAGCTTCATCAACAACTTCAGAAAGCAACTCTATTTGAAAAACAGAATGCTCTTCCTCGTCAATCATCTTATTTTTCAGTACTCTTTGTGGGAAAGGGATTGGTGATACATACTTTTTTTCAACCTCAACAACAATAGAAGGTTCAGGTTCATTTTCAGGTGTTACACTAACAATTTTTTTTCCTGGGGCTGGTTCTGTAACTTTTTCGGATCTCAAGGAAATTGCACTCACATTAGAGTCTTTTGGATTAACTACTGTTTGGGCATGTAGTTGGTTTGATCCTTGAGCTTGTTGCATGACATTCATTGAAGTGGCAAGTTTTCCAATTTGTGTTTGCAAAGTCTGAATACTATAATCTGTTCGTTATTGAAATTGAAGATTATTTACAGTCATTTGCTTGACAAGTTCCTCTAGTGAAGGTTCAGAAGGTGAAGTGGTGCACTACGCCAAAAACTGGAATAGACAGCGCCCCTTAGAGGGCGCTTTATTACAAAAGCGCACTCTAAAGTGAAGAGAAAAAATAAGGAGCATACTATTGGAATAGACAGCGCACTTTAGAGGGCGCTTTTGTAACAAAGCGCACTCTAAAGTGAAGCGAAAAAATAATGAAGAAATGGAGGGACACCAATAGAGGACGCTTTATTGAAAGCGCCCTCTAAGGGTAACCTTAGAGGGCGCTTTTAAAAAAGCGCTCTCTATTTCCATGTACATTTCCAGTTTATAAGGCGCTTTTGGAAAGCCTTAGAGAGCGCTTTTAGAAGCGCCCTCTTAGGCCCCCTTTAGAGGGCGCTTTTGTAACAAAGCGCCCTCTAAAGTGAAGCCAAAAAAAAAATAATGAGGAAATGGAGGGATAACAATAGAGGGCGCTTTAGTGAAAGCGCCCTCTAAGGTTACCCTTAGAGGGCGCTTTTAAAAAAGCGCTCTCTAAGTCCATGTACATTTCCAGTTTAGAAGGCGCTTTTGGAAAGCCTTAGAGAGCGCTTTCAGAAGCGCCCTCTTAGGCCCCCTTTAGAGGGCGCTTTTTTTACAAAAGCGCCCTCTAAGGTCCCCTTTAGTAAACATTAAAATTATAACATATACTGCATGTCTCTTTATTTTCCCTCTCTATAAGCTATTTCGTTTATGTAACTGGGTTTTCTCTCTACTGCGATTACTCTCTACTGCGATTACTCTCGTCCTCCGTTCGTTCTCCCTCCCTCACCGTCATCGTCGCCGTCGCCTTTTTCTGCTGCTGCGTTCACGTCCACGTCCACCGTCACTGTTCACTTTCTTCTCCATCGTTACCGTCACCTTGAAGGTATTTCTCTTCTCCATCGTTACCGTTCACTTTCTTCATGTGTTTGATTAGGGCATTTTCTAAACTTAGTTTTACATTTTGTGCATTATGTTGATTAATGTTGTTTAGGGCAAACTGAGTTTTTTATTTCTGATTGAAAACTGATATCATTTGAAGTGTGTTTGAGCTTGTGCTTGGAAGTTTGATGATTATGGATGCAAGTTTGTTCATGTTCCAAACACCATAAGTTTGCATTGGTCTTTTGCATGCAGTAGGTGTGTGTGAGTTTGTATTCAATAATGATAAAAAAAAAAGAGTTTAGATTGTTGTAACATGAGAGAAATGGAAGGTATATGAATGTGTTCACGTATTGAATCATTGTCTTACTTGGGTCTTATTGAATCATTTCTATATTACAGATAAAATGGCTAACCAAGACGATACCCATGACGCGAATGGATCACGTAACAATGTTGAAAAAGAAATCAAACGAGGATTGACTGTTATGAAGTCAATCATTCGTGCAAGAGACAAGGGTGTAAAATTTGAAGTACATTGGAGTGCTGAAGACCAACTAATTGAGCCTAACGGTTCAATGTTGGCAAGTTACATTGGTTTCCTTGTTCGACAACATATTTCGATTACATGTGATAATTGGAGAAGTCCGGACTTGAAGGTTGGCAAAGAAAAAATATGGTCGGAGATACAGGTACTTACCATATATTGTTATATGTTTTTTTTGTTGACTATTTGTTGACCATATATTGTTATAATATTACTTTATAATAACACACTCCATGTGTATGTTTTTTAGAGATCCTTTCACATCGATGAAAGCCGGCAAAAATATTGTATTCAATTGGCCGGAAAAAGACTCTGAGGATTTCAATCCTTTTTGTCCAACAAATTTCTCAAGGATGAGGAAGGAAAATTTGTTGAAGCAGAACGGCCAATGAAGTATGCCGAGATTATTTCAGCCGATGAATGGGATAACTTTGTCGCCAAACGAAGAAACGAAAAATTCCATGTAATGTCTATTAATTATGGTATTATACAATTGTTAAGTTACTTGGTTCTAATATGCCTTAAACTTTTTTATCCAGGAAGTAAGCGACATAAATCGGAAAAGGGCATCAAAACCCGCGTATCCGTACAAAAAAGGGCGTACGGGATATGCACGGTTACAACAAAGAATTGTGAGTATATTCAAATGCTATGAGCTTATACATTGTCACAATATGTTATAATTGATGATCTTATAATCTAATTCAATGTGTAGCTAGCCGAGGAGAAAAGTGACGCAACATCTCTTCCGGAGCACGTATTATGGAAGGCTGCTCGGGTTGGGAAGGATGGGGCTGTCGTTGAAGCGGTCCAAACTATTTATGACGAATGTGTAAGTATATGTAACATTATTTCTTTAATTATATCGAAAATTTTGTTAGACATATAATTCATTTTTAATCTCCTCTAATAATATTTCAGGAGACTTTGTCCCAAACCTTACCTTCAACCGAGGTTCAGGATTGCAGGAGCGTACTTAGTCGAGTACTAAATGTTCCTGAGTATTCCGGTCGTGTGGGGGGTAAGGGTTTTGGTGTGACTCCGTCGTCATTTTATAAAAAACCAAAAACAAAAAATCCTACCAACAAAGAGGTGATGGAGACCTTGGCGGAGTTAAGGGCACAAGTACTCCAACTGCAAAACGAGAATGCAAGGTATAGAGAGGAAAGGTGCGCCTCCGAGGCAAAAGATACTAGTGACCGAGCTAGTATCAATTGTCAACCGAAATTTCCCGAGGTAATTATATATGTTATTATGAAATTAAAATAGCACTTTTTTACTTGACACATATACACGTTAACAATAACATTTATTATTGGTTTAGGGCATTTCACCTTGTCAGCTGTATCTATCGTCACCAACTTATCGCATGGTTGGCAAGGGAAAAGTGCACAACACTTCGGGTGAATTACTTCACCATAATCCCCTCCCGGTGGGATATATGAAAGTTTCGGTTGACCTTGTATTAGATACCGACGCGCTTCTACCATTACCTGACGTTGTTTCAGAGACAACGTTGATGCGAGAAGCAGTCGAATCCTTTGTTGGATGGCCGTCAGATCTAATTTTCCCAGATGCCGAGGTATATATATTCTAAATGATTATGAATATTTAGTATTCACATTTCAATTCAGCTACAATTATGATATTTAATCAATCCTTATTACATGGTAATGTTAGACTCCTACAAGACCCACGCATAAAGCTGGTAAAGGGATTTCAAGACGCATCGAGTCGGTTGCATCTCTAAAAGAGGTACAAATATATATACCTATTGAATTATATACGCAACGATTCTGTTGCATCACAAAAAGTCATGATTTAATTTATATGAATTTTTAGGTTCCCGGTCGAAAGTTGAAAAAAGCTGGTAACGATATTCCTCCAACGACGTCCGGGACAAAATCTCAAATTATGATGCGTCTTGAGAAAATGGTGAATGAGTCCGATATTATGCACGACGAATTGGGCATCGCTGTCATTCATACATACATATGGTACTCCGATCAATCTATAATTTACTTAGTTGAACAATTTATTTACACATTTCAATGAGTAGTCTAATGTTTATTATGTTTCTATTTAAGGTATATGTATGTAACATTGCTGCGGGGAACTGAATTGTGTAACCGTTTCAATTTTATTGTTGCTTCCCGTATCAACGCAACGTTAATAACGAAAAATCCAACATCCGTAAAGAATGATCTAGTCGATAGATTCATGGCGGCCGGCGATAATACTACACCCAATTTGTATTTTTTACCGTTTAATTCTGGCAACGGGTTAGATTTTCTTTCTAATAATTTCATTCTAATCTATGTATATCTTTTACGTAGAAAATTTTCATTCATCTAAATTTTTGTTTTATTTTACAGTGGTCACTGGGTGTTGGTTGCTATGGATCTTTCGAGACTAATAGTGTATTATCTCGATTCGTTATCGGGTGATTGGAGTAAATATCCGAGTATGAAGAAGACGGTTGACGCGTAAGTGAAATTCCCCTAAATATTCGTGTGTATTTGTATATTTAATTATGTCTGTCAGATTGATCTCAATATACGTTTTTATTTTGTTAGGGTAATAATAAAATTTAGATCGAAAAAGAATTATCGCAATAGGAAGGACATTACCTGGATCAGAGTTCAGGTATATATTAAGTATCTTATTTTTGCTTATAATAGTGTTTGTTTTTTTGCTTATAATAGTGTTTGTAAGAAATTAACTATATATATATTGTTTGTTTTTCTGTGTAGTGTCCTCAGCAAAATAATTCGGTCGATTGCGGATTTTTTGTATTGAGATTTATGAGAGATATCATTGCGTTGAATCGTATAGACATCCCAAAAATGGTATGGAATAATAACTTAGGGTTTATTTTAATATTATCGGATATTTCATCTAATTTGTTACTAAATCATGAATATGTTTTATTCTCTTAATTGTAGTACTTTGAGGAATACAAATCTTACTCAAGAGCTCATTTGGATGAAATGAAGGATGAATTGTGTCAATTCATTGTTGATCAAAGAATCATATAGCTAGGTTGTATATTGTTGTACATATATGTATGGAATGTTGTTGTTGTATGCTGTTGTTGTATATATGTTGTATATTGTTGTTGTACTTTTACTAAATCATGAATATGTTGTTGTATATTGTTGATCAAAGAATCATATATTATGTTGTATATATGGAGGATTAATGTTGTATATAAATGGATTCATGTTGTATATATCAATGGATTAATGGTGTATAACATTGGATTAAAGGATGAAATCAATATGAATTTTACACTTTTGCAGCATCCGAACAGGTTACCAATTAAATATCCACTGTTTTTCAAACAAATTTTTTTAAAATAACTAACACTTTAGAGGGCGCTTTCTGTAGGAAGCGCCCTCTAAGCATTTTACATTGACAACTTTAGAGGGCGCTTTGTCCAGAAAGCGCCCTCTAAACACTTTACATTGACAACTTTAGAGGGCGCTTAACACTTTAGAGGACACTTTCTGTAGGAAGCGCCCTCTAAACATTTTACATTGACAACTTTAGAGGGCGCTTTGTCCAGAAAGCGCCCTCTAAACACTTTACATTGACAACTTTAGAGGGCGCTTTTTCCAGAAAGCGCCCTCTAAACACTTTACATTGACAACTTTAGAGGGCGTTTTTCCAGAAAGCGCCCTCTAAGGTGTCCCTTTATGGACCACTCCAGAGGGCGCTTTTTTCTGAAAGCGCACTATAATGTGGCCCTTAAAGGGCCACTTTAGACAGCGCTTTCTCCAGGAAAACAAAGCGTTGTCTTTACCTATGCCAGCGCCACTTTAGAGGGCGCTTAAAAGCGCTGTTATAGGCCAAAATAAGCGCCCTCTTTTCCCTTATTTGGCGTAGTGGTGGTTACTTGTGGAGGGTTATATGGTGGTGGTGGTGGAAGGGGTAACACCAATCGTTTCACTAAAGAGGTAAGTTCATCAATTCTGGTTTCTAGAGCCTTGTTGGAAGAAGAAACCTGAATCTCATTCACACCTTTTGCTTGGATCATAAAATTATCCATTGTTATGAACTGTTGGGAGTTAAGTGACATGTTTCCAATCAAGGATTTGGCAGCAACAAGATATTCAATACACAAAGCATTATAATCAACATCAGGGACAACAAGTTCTCTCAGAGTTCTTGTTCAGCCATGTTAAACTCAATAGAAAAAAAATCAACAAACAATGAAAAAACACATAACTAATTCAACAATGCAACAACAAATAGGAAAATGCCGACAATATCCCTTATAAGAAAAAATAATTGAAATACGAAAAAAAAAACTATTAAAATAAAAGGAAAAAAATACAAAAACACGAAAATTAATCTAATAAAGTCAATTAAAAATTTTGAGATTTTTTTCAGAATTTTCTGAAACTATCAAAATAGAAAATAAATCATAAAAAATAGAAAAATAAGGAATTTCGGATTTTTAGAACGACTTCCGCTTCCTAAATAGAAGGCTTTTGATCCTTGATTTTTTCCTAGTTAATCGACAAAGAATCAGAATAATTTGAGATAATTTTCTTAAAAAACAGATTTTTTTAATCCTAAAATGCAAAAAGACCAAAACACAAGAAAGTTAGGGCAAAAAAATGCTAAAACACAACACCTAAAACTATAATGATTGTTAGACTATAATAATGATTAAGATCTACAAGAGTCCCTGACAACAACGCCAATTTGATTCGTTGTCGCACACGGGTCAAAAATGAGTTTAAAAGTGTAGCAAAACAGAAGCGACACTCGAATGTCGTATCACAAAGACTCTTGAATGTTATAACCAAACAAATGAAAAGAAGGGGATTTTTTAAGGTTTAAAACTTAAATCGAAGATGATTAAAGGTAAAAGCAAAATTGATAAATAAGCTAATCTATTGTATCGATTTCCGACTTATCATCGATTCTTATAATTTCAATTTCCTAGCGGATTCAATCCCATTCGATTACAATATCCACTGACAAGCGCAAATTGGTATTATATGATGTATGTTCCTAATTTACGAATTAAGCAAACGGATTTAAGCAGACGCGGATTAAGCACACCCGACTTAATCAAACATGATAACGAAAAAGCTACGCTAACGTGATTATAGTTAAGGATCATACAAACAATTAAATTTAATCAACTCTATCCTATAAGAAACAATCGAATTAAGCAAACGAAAGTAATCGAATTAAGCAAACGAGTTTATAGGAAGAATTAAAAAGAGATCGAAATTAAACTGAAATTAATAAAAACCTCAAAGTGGAATTCGAATACAACAGATCAACTCTTTGGGGATTAGCTCTCCATGGAATCTTCTAAGCAATATTGTATCATCAAAATTCAGAATTAAGATTACTATAGTAGTGAAAGACCTAATATAATAAAAGGAAGGGCCCTTATAGGATTCAGCCCGAAAATTACAAAAACTGGCACAAACTAACTATTTCAATTAAGTCTGGAACTTCAATGAATTATTCGACCCTTCTTCACTTAGAATCATCTTTTGACTTCAACATGAAACATGTAGCTCTTTCTCTTAGCTTTCCAACTCATATTATAACGTGTCAATCCGACTCCTATAACCCAAGTTATGATCTGTATAGTGATAAGATATCAAATAACTATTTATGCTGAAAATAAAGTACGAAAATAAAATAAAGCCAAAAATAAACTTAAATATTAAAACACACTAAAATATTAAAAATAATATAATAAACTATAGATTTTCCTAAGTACAATAGTAGAAGAAAGTGCATTAAAATGCACTGATCAGTCGTCTCATAGTTAACCGCCACAAAGAAAGATGAAGCTCCTAAATAAAGAGATCAACATAGGAGCAGGAAACATCAAAGTCCTCCTCATGCATACTTCCTGGAAGCGGCGGTCGGTGACTAAATCCGCTTTGAGCGGAATTGTCCAAGGTAAGAAATAAATTATGAAGTCTTTAATTGACCGATTAACTCAATTTGTTATTGAAGTCGAGGGAGCCGAAGAAGGCCTTAAGTGTTAGGTCTTCAAAAATGGCCTTCTGAATGACCATCCCTTCAGATTGAAGATAGAAAGGAAGAACGTGAGAACCACTCATGCATGACAGAGTCGTACATGGTATTCTAAGAGAAGTTGAGCACACGCTTTGGAAACCTTGTCTTCGCTGACATCAACTTTAGTCGACTCGCATGTAAGGAGTCCTATCGAAGGAAGGACGACTCTGACCGAGGTATGCAAGGACAATACGACAAATACACTCCTCTGATTGTTTCTCGAGTGAAGATCTACCAATACTGTGTTAACAAATATTTTTGGAAGGGAGAAATTCCACCCCCTTACCCCATCAGAGAAACACATCGGAATGACAAGTCAAAGTACTACCACTTTTATAAAAGTCACAACCATAACACTGACGACTGCATCCAGGTAAATGATGCCAATGAAACTTTGATCAAGAGGGGTCGATTAGGAGAATACATGAAAATAGGCAAAAGAGACCAGGAAGAATCACCTAAAGGAAAATCTCTCTCGAAAACTGTAGATGTCAGAACCAGCGGTAAGAGCAAAGAGGCCAGAAAAGACAAGCGCCCATATATCGTCCACTAAAAGGATGGAAGCACATCGGTAAAGGTTACTAACTGACTTATGCTAGGATGTTGGGAATTTAAAAAGGAGGGAGATATCCCTAATGAAATGTTTCCTTTGGTAATCATAGCCACTATCGAGAAGTTTGACGCCTCCCAAACATTTATTGACGGCGGCAGTTCCTACGACATAATGCACTCTGAGCTTTTTGAAAAGCTGAACCTCAAAAGGGGATGGTTGTGGTCGTATGAAAGCTCAGAGTTGTAGGCATTTAATTGGACGATGACACATCCATGCGGGTACATAGAGATGCCAATGTTAGTAGGTGACGAGAAACATTAAATCATTAAGACTATTATGCATATAGACTGATGATCACATCTCATGGATCATGGATAAGGAGTTATCTAGTTTTAAAGATATGTATGAATATTAGGAGTAATATTTATACTAGATTGACCCGCTATGAGAATACTACATAGAATGTTATGCAAAGTGTCATAAGTTATTCTCATGGTGATAGTGGTGTATACCACCCTTCGACCTGAAACTACTATGGACCCTAGATATAGAGTCGAGTGCTTTATTGCTGATCAAACATTATCCATAACTGGATAGCTGTCGCAACTTGAAAAATACAGTGCGCGAAAAAACAACCGGCGAAAGAAAATGACAGAAGAGTCGCCACCGTGCGTTATTCATCCCAACGGAGGGAAAGGAAATGCTCGAAGTAAACCTGAAAAAGGAAAGGACAAGACGGGGTCTTGCAACCAAATCTTGGGTTCGGGAGTCGGTTATGCGAAGGGAAGGTATTAGCACCCCTACGCATCCGTAGTACTCTACGGGATCCACTTTTGTAGTTCTTGTCTGAAGGGTGTGAGTTTATCTAATGTGTTATTTACTAAAAAAGGGGGTTAAATGAAAATGACTCGCGCGGATGTCGCATCCACTGCATACGTATCTCATCTGAGTATGAGAATCAGAGTCTTCGTAGCTCGGCTACCTAGGGGTTAAGGGTAATTGTGCTCGCTAAGACATCGCGTCTTATGCCTACGTATCTCATCTGGCCTGAGAATCAGAGCAAAACGTAGTTCGGCTAACTATGGGGTTATGGATTGGGTTTTGGACGAACGACGTCACTACGCAATCTACCGGATGCTCGACCTTTGGAGACTTACTCGCCTGTAGTAGAAGGAGTTAACGTGTTGCTTTGGGTTTTAGGGTTTGGGATGCTCAAGGGCAAAAAGGCAGTCCTTGACGAAGGAACCGCGCTACCTGCAGGGATACGAACACATACAAAACAAACATGTATAAAGTAAATGTGCCAACAAGGGGCTCAGAAGTAAATAAACAAAAGAAAACAAATGCCTCCTATCGAGGTCTTCCAGCTAAGAAAGCGATAAAATGCGGAAAAGAGGTAAAAGTACCACACGGATAAAGATCCGAAGTAACAGCAATTAAAGGAGTAAGAAACCCAGGGATCTCCCAAGCTAATGCCATCAAAGAAAGGTGAGTCAGTACAGGTAATCGGAATGAACCTCCAAGGGGTACCCCACAAATAAAGTGGGAAAACCACGCAAACCATCTCTGCAAGAGTCTGTGAGCCCTCACAAAAAACTCAACAAAAGGGTTAGTGAAACACGATAAGCATTTTTTTCATGGATAACAGTATGGTCTCAAAAACCTCAAACCCTGTGGCATACATTTCAGAAATCATGTGATTAAACATTCAAGGCATAGGTTTCACCCATTCATGCATAATTAAACCCGTGGGCAAAAACATAATGAAATTCATCCATCATACCTCATACATTCAGATGATCCAAATTAAGAGCATAAAATCATGGGAATGAGGCAAACCTGATGGGAGAGACCGGTTGAAATCAAATGGCACGGCTGGGTTTGCAAGGCAATGTTAGGGTTTGCGTGAGATGAAAGTGTGTGAGTCAGATTGAATTTTTCAGAGCTGCCTGGGGGTTGCTTTGAGTTCTCTGTCAGGTTTCTCTTCAGGTTTTGTCCAGGGTTTTGTTCCAAGGAAACCTCAGAGTATTTTGCTTCTCTTCCTTTTTCTGTCTGATCTCCCTCTTTTATAACCTGATTTTCATGGCTTTGTGGGCTCAAATGAGAGAGGTCCAAGTCCAAGTTTTTCTATTATATTTTATTTATTTTATTATTATTATTTTTATTTATTTATTTATTTTGTAAAAAAATATTTTTTTTTTAAAGTTTCTTAGATCTAATTCTGATTGACATGATAAAATGCAATATGAAATGCTAAATGAATGTATGAATGAGGAGGGCAAATTTTGGGGTGTTACAGCTGCCCCTATTCAATCATCAGCTAACCCAAGTAGGATGAAAGCGAACAACTTATCAGGCAAACGGGGTGAGCTGTGATTGAATACCAAAGACAGACCGAAAATTTGCGCTCCGAGAACACCACAAAAACGCGGAAATACACCGCGCTGTTTATTTTTCTTCCGATCCTCTGGCTGGATCTGAATCAGTCTTCTGGCTTAATCTGGAGTTTCGATCCTCTGGCTGAACCTATACTCAATTTAGTCCTCTGGTTGGATATTAATTTTGATCCTCGGGCTGGATACGATTTTGATCTTCTGGCTAGATCTTCTTCGATCTTCTGGCTAGATCTCATTCGTTTCGATTCTCTGGCTGAATCTATTTCCTTTGATTCTCTGGCTGAATCTACTTCGATCTTCTAGCTAGATCTGAATTGTTTCGATTTTCGATCTTCTGGCTAGATCTTCTTTGTTTCGATTCTCTGGCTGAATCTACTTCAATCTTTTGGCTAGATCTGGATTGTTTTGATGATAAATTCCCATCATTAGGATCCCGCATCTGAGGCATGCGCTGGTTGACCCTCTTTTGAAATCTACACCTAACCTTCATATTAGATATGCAGCTTCGAGAATATTCCACTTTTGGGCTTCGTACATATTCTTCGGGCTAGAACATGTTGTAACGACTCCTCAATTAGACTTGGGCTTGCTGGGGAAATAAAGCTTGTAGGCGACTTCATTGGGGAATCTTCAAATTGAGCCTTAGGCTGGCTTACTGGAACACGATTCTCAGGCTGAATCTTCGAAATGACCCTCAGGCTGGATCACTGGAACACGATTCTCAGGCTGAATCTTCGAAATGACCCTCAGGCTAGATCACAGGAACACGATTCTCAGGCTGAATCTTCAAAATGAACCTCAGGCCGGATCACTGGAAAACGATTCTCAGGCTGAATCTTCGAAATGACCCTCAGGCTGGATCACTGGAAAACGATTCTCAGGCTGAATCTTCAAAACGACCCCCAGGCTGGATCACTCACGCTTGATCCTCTGGCTGGATCTCATGACCTTGGTTGTAAAGTAATTCTTCAGTCTGCTTGGAAGAACCTGTTTATCAGCTTATGTGTATGCTTGATATGATATGCATGCAAATGCAAATGTTATGCATGGTGTAAAAATAAATCTGCTTGGGGAAGCAAACTCCGGTAGGGAACAAATCGCTGTATCAATCCTTGAATGCTCTATGGGGAATGATCCGTCTGCCGGGACCAATGAGCCACCAAAAATAAATTGGCTGCTTGAAAAGTTGACCTTGCGGGGGGAGTATCAACTATGGAAACTTTGTTCGGCGAGGCTCTGTGAGGAGAGTCTGTGGGGAAAACACTTCCTGGGGAAATGTTATAGGAAACGACCTTTGCTGGGGATATGAACTTGCTAATCGCCCTCAAGCTGGGGATTAACAAATCTGTTAAAAATAATCTGCTGGGGAATGAGATGAACAGTGGGAACACCACCCTCTCATCTGTTGGTTATGCAACCACTCCGCTGTTGCTAGGAAGATACAGTCTGACACTGTCAACTCCGCTGGGGAACATGCTCTGCTGAGGAGAGACTTTGTCAACCGCTTGGGGATGAGGATTCATGACTTGGCATCCGGTTCCTGTGACCTGCAACCAAAATACACGTATGCCTCAGGGGAATTACTCGGGTTGAATTCACCGTCCGGGATTAAGCACATTCAAAGCAATTTTAAATGTTTTCCTGTGCAAATCATCTGCAAAAGCCACCATTATGTTCATATGCAATATGTTTTATCAAAAATTCGGACATTTTTGCAAACAAACTGATAAATGAAAAATAAAGAGGCTCTTTAACTGAATTATTCGACTCTTACTGGGGAGAAAATTTGTGCCAGGAATAGGCGAGGGTATCAGGAAGCTGATCCCTGAAAAGAGGTGATCGCTATAAAAAGAGAACTATCCTAATGGCAATGGGGATACGGGGTCCCACCGAGTTTCGACTCTGCTATGGCTCGTATGTCCTCAAGACGCTCTGCTCATCTTGCTTTCTGAAGTGGATGATTAGTCGATCTTTAACCTTCGAAGATTGCCGGATTGAATGAAACGGTGATATAACACTGATGAACTCAGATCACAGTCATTCGCTTATTCCCTAACTTTTGCATGGATCGCCCCCTTTTCGGGTTTTCAATCCACCGGGATACCCATTTTTGCCTGAGCCGCCCTTTTGGGTTTTCGACTCACCGGGTGTACTCTTTTTTATATCCCTAATTTTTGCCCGAACCTCTTTATTCTTTTTTTTTGGTTCGTCGGGATGCCCTTTTTTTGCCTGGACTATTCTTTTTATCGTCTAGCGGGTCTATTTTATGCGAAGTATTTTTTTTTAACTGCGTTTGAGTTAATAGGGGACGGGAATCCTTCGCCATCCATGGTTGTTAGCATCAAAGCTCCGCCATAGAAAATCCTTTTAACCACGTACGGACCCTCATAGTTCGGTGTCCATTTGCCCCTGTGATTTATGTTGGGAGGAAGAAATCTTTTGAGTACCAATTCACCGACTTGATACCCCCGAGGGCGCACTTTCTGACCAAATGCTTTCTTCATTCGTCTCTGACCGAGATACGTCAATTCTGGGTACGTAGTTCCAGCATAGCACCTTAATCATCGAAGACAAGGTAAACAAAGCATCAGCAAATTGGTTTTCTTCAAAAGAAAGTCAACAATCTTCTCGTGTAGTCTCTGTAAGGAGCCAGATGAGGCTGAGGTGTATACCATTTCCCGTTGGTTTGATTGATGACCAAAGCTGAATCCCCATATACATCCAGGGTTTTAATCTGTATATTGACGGCTTCCTCAAGTCTTAGGATACAAGCTTTGTATTCGGCTCCATTGTTGGTGCAGGGAAAAGTTATTCTGGCACCAAATGGCATATGAACCCCCTTCCGGTGTGATCAACACTATACCAACTCCGTGACCATTGATGTGGACCGCCCTATCAAACATCATAACCCATTTGGATTCAGGGTCAGGCCCCTCCTCCGGGAGTGGTTCCTCTCAATCTTTCGATTTGAGAAACATGATGTCCTCATCAGGAAAGTCAAACCTCATAGGTTGGTAATCATCAATCGGTTGTTCTGCAAGATAGTCTGACAAGACACTTCCCTTGATGGCTTTTTGTGAAGTGTATTGGATGTCATACTCTGTCAGTATCATTTGTCACCTAGTAACCTTTCCGGTAAGTGTTGGCTTTTCAAAAATATACTTGACTGGATCCATTTTTGATATCAATAGAGTCGTGTGAGTCAACATATACTGTCTTAGTCGGCGAGCAGCCCATGCCAAAGCGCGACAAGTTTTCTCGAGCAATGAGTATCTTTGTTCACAGTCGGTAAACTTTTGCTAAGGTAGTATATTGCATGCTCTTTTCGACCTGACTCGTCATGCTGACCGAGCACACAACCCATTGACCTTTCTAACACAGTCAAGTACATGATCAACGGTCTTTCCTCTCGGCCTGTAGACTTGCCCCGATCTTGATCTCTTTCTTGTCGTCTACGGTACCGATGTTGACGGTCTCAATCACCTCCTGATAAGGTGTAATAGCTCGGTCCTCCTGTTTCAACAATCTGGCTAACCCTTCAGGCAATTCACAATCTTCCTCAACCCCTTCTTCGGCTTAATAGATAGGATTGTCGAAGTCATACTTGGCCATAGCAGTGTCGTTAGTAGTGAGATCTGGGTGGTCACCTCTGTATGATGGAGGATCACGCTTTACCTTAGAATGAGAGATTTTTTTTTGGAAAGAAAGAAAAAACGAAAAAAGAAACATTGCCATTTTTTTTGTAAAAGTAGAAAAAAACTGAAAGAAAGAGAACACAAAATTGTTTGCAAAAGCCGTCCTTTATTGATGATAAAAATAATTGCGAAATGTAACTAAATGGATGGCCCTACAAATGAGCCGTTACACCTTGGGCAAAGTGTAAGACTTTATTATGCATGTAATAAAGGAAAACAATAAAAATTACTCCTTCAGTAGAGTAAACCGGACGACTTTTCCAGACGACCAATTGTCGAGCTTTTCTCCTGGGACACACGGGCGAATCCAGCTATCTAAGTCACAGTCACCGTCAGCCTTGTCTTCATCTGCAACATTGACGGTGTGGGGAGAAACCAAACCCCCGCTGGAGAGAGTACCGATTTCATTCTTCTGAGATCCCAGAGCATACCCCAATCCAAACTTGTCTTCTTTGATGACTGGCTCCACAAATTTTCCCCAGCCTTGGGCATTACCAGCTTTAACCACTTCGACAGCTTGCTTGTATGAAGAGGTAGAAGTCCCGACCTCCTCAAACTCAGGTGAAAAGACAACTTCGGGCGCGACCTCATTGATGTTTATGGCTTCGAAGCCCTGACACAGCATCTCGTGCATCTCGCCGTCCATCTCTACATACTTAAATGTAGACAGGTGGCTAACAAAAATATCCTCTTCACCACAGACAGTGACGACCTGACCTTCTAGTTCATATTTTAGCTTCTGGTGGAGGGTAGAAGTAACAACACCGGCAACATGAATCCAAGGCCGACCTAGCAGACAGCTATAGACAGGCTGGATATCCATCACATAAAAGGTACTCTTGAATACATGCGGTCCAATCTTAACTGGCAACTCAACTTTGCCAAAGACAGCTCTCTTAGAGCCATCAAAAGCCCTCACAACTAAGTTACTTGGCCTCAGGATGGTGTCATCGCAATCCAACTTCATTAAGGCTTTCTTTGGAAGAACATTCAGAGAAGAGCCTGTATCAACCAAAACATGAGAAAGCATCACCCCTTTGCACTCCATTGTGATATGCAAGACTTTGTTGTAATTGCTGCCCTCAGATGTCAGGTCATTATCGGTGAAACCTAGCCCCCCAGCTAGCGTTTACATTGGAAACTACCGACTCCAGCTGGTTAACAGTTATCTCCGGTGGAACATAGGCTATATTCAGTACTTTCAACAAGGCTGCTCTGTGCGCCTCAGAGCACAGCAATAGTGAGAGAATAGAGATCTTTGAGGGTGTCTGATTTAGCTGGTCGACTACCTTGTAGTCACTTTTCTTGATAATCCTCATAAAATCATCCACTTCTTTCTCGAATGCGGTCTTAGGAGGATCTTCCTCAGTAGTAACCTCTTCGGCGGCCATCTGTTTCCCTTTAGCCTTGGCAGCTGCCTCGGCTTCAGTATTCGCGCGTAAAGTTGATGGTGCAAATAGGCGTCCACTGCGAGTGAAGCCACCAACCCCTCCAACATTGTCTACAACGGAGCTACCAATGTCAATGTCTTCTTCATTAACTTTCTGCCCCTGGCAGTAGATATCAGCCCCATAGTGCCACAGGATAGCGCTGTCTTTCTCACACGGAACGGGTCCTGGTATTGTGATGGTGATCGGACCAACCAAAGTCGGTTGAGGACTGTCAGAGTAAATTGCCACTGGTGCTGAACTTTCGATGTTCACCGCTGCTGGTTCTGTACTTTCTGGGAAATATATTGTTGTCGGAGCGAGTCTCTCGGGAACATATATTTCTTCAGGAGTGAAATAAAACGTCACCATCGATACATCATTCTTCACTGGACGGGCCTGATCGAACTGAAGACGACCTTCATCTATCAGTTGCTGAATACCCCTTCTCAAACTGTCACATCCGTTTTCGGCAGCTTGACAATTTCTGCATTCTTCCCCACAGCCCGGGAAAATCTGTCCTTTTAGAAGTCGGTCTTTAACCACCGATAGCGAAGTCTTCACCTTAGTCACATCAGAAACCAAATTCAAAGTTTCCCCACTATCAACAGCATTAATCCTCTGCCCGCCGTGCGCCGGCATCGGGTTCTGGATAACATTAGGCACCGGAGCAAAATTGATAGCTTGGGCATCTCTCAAATCTTGTACCTTTAACTGGAGAGCCTTGCAATTATCTGTAGTATGGCCAGGTGCGTTGGAGTGAAAAGCACATCTGGCATTGACATCATAACCTCTAGGCAAATTATTGGGATCGATTGGTGGGGCCAAAGTTCTCAATGTAACCAGATTCATGTTAATCAACTTGGGAAGTAATGCTGAATAAGGCATTGGGATTGGCTTGATGACCCGGTCCGTCTGCCTTGGACGTTGTGGATAGTGTCTTTGCTGACCCGGATTACCTCCTTGTTGTTGATTGTTGTACCTGGGTTGTTGTTGCGGATGATATTGCGGTTGAGGAACAGGTGTTGGAATAGTGACTGCGGCCACTTGATCTTGATAATAATTAGGGCGTCCTCTACCCCTGCCTCTGCTGGCATACACAACGCTTGCCTCGCCTTCTTTTCTTCACTGACCGTTACCAGCAAATGGTCTCTTGGAACCTGATGAGTTGGAAGCACTATTGTCTTGAATTCGGCCCATCTTCAACAGACTCTCGATTCTTTCTCCAGCAATTACTATCTCTGCAAAGCTGATTGACGGGCAAGCAGCCAATCTCTCAATATAATTGCCTTGAAGAGTGTTCATGAACATGTCCGCCATCTCCCTTTCAGACATAGGGGGTTGGACGGACGCAACAATCTGTCTCCAACGCTGAGCATAATCTCTAAAGGTTTCCTTGGCAGTCTGAGACATACCTTGCAACAAGGTCCGATTTGGAGCCATGTCCAAGTTGTATTGATATTGCTTGACAAAAGCCTCTGCCAAGTCTTTCCAGCTCTTGATGGTAGTACGAGACAAATGAGAATACC
The DNA here is from genome assembly GCF_024323335.1 of Lathyrus oleraceus. Lineage (NCBI taxonomy): Eukaryota > Viridiplantae > Streptophyta > Magnoliopsida > Fabales > Fabaceae > Lathyrus > Lathyrus oleraceus. The sequence goes on from NC_066583.1 coordinate 512,624,307, forward strand.
ATTCACGAGAAGCTCCAGTTAGGCTGTCTTCAAAATAGTACATCCACAGCTTTTCATCTTCCGTGTGAGCTCCCAACCTTCCCAGATAAGATTGGAGATGAGTGCGTGGGCAAGAAGCCCCGTTGTATTTCTCAAAAGTAGGGGGTTTGAACTTGTGAGGAATCCTTACTCCCTGAACCAGACCAAGATTTGTGACATCAAAGCCTAAGGAATTTTGAGACTCCAAAGATTTGAGCTTCTCAGCAAGCTCATCCATACGGCGAGTGGTCTCGAGGGCCTCGTCGTGCAAAGAAAATTGATCATACTGATAATCTTCAGTAACGGGGCGCCCGTTAATCCAAATTCCTTGATTCACATTGTACCTTCCGCCAATACCATTTCCAACATTCTCTGTGTTGCCAACATTACCCGGGTTTCCATCAGCATTTGCGTTACCCATGTTACCAGTGTTCACAGGGTTATCAGCGTTCCCAGGGTTACCAGGGTTTCCCTCAGCATTTGGTATCTCCACCTCCGGATCGGGTCTCGGTTGCTCAACGAATTCCCTCAGCTTTTCCTGGCCTTCTGCCATACCAGTCATCAGTGTCATGAACTGATCCATCCTTTCACGCATATCAGCCAGCTCTTTCTGTACTTGGTCCATCGCTAGCTGTGGACGATTTTCCTTTGTCGGGTACCTGTGGACTCGTTTGGGACCAATAACTACCTGATACAGGGAACAAACATTAGACACTGCGGTGACACCTGTAAAACAGACAAGGGTTAATATGCATGGTATGCGATGCACTGCTTGTTCAGTTTTAAGGCACCCCCGTTTTGAAAGGGAATACCCTGCAAATGAATAAGCATGAGATGTTGGATGCAAATATGCAGATGATGTTATGCAATGCAAAGGCATGTCAATCAGAATTGATGGATCCGCTTGAACATCTGTCAGGTTGCACTGCCTGGAGAGAAATTCACTGAGGAATATAATACAAGACCAAAACTCTGCTCCAGAAAACCGGGTTGGTTGGAGGTTAAGGTTTCCTGAATTTAGCCCGCCCCTCACTGGTAGGTTCTAAGAACAGAAGTTCGTCAGCTTCAGCCCTTCAGTCGCGAATAATACATTTACAACTGAAGGTTTGGTATTATTACGGGACAAAAGACCTCCATTGACTCCCCTCAACAGGACATCCTAATAGCAAGTTCCCAGTCTCGGGATCCTCGGATTGAGCGGCGAGAATGCGCCCACCAGAGCTAACATAATCACGTCTCGGAGGAGAGGCCTCGACTGAGTTCTCGGGAAATGGTCACCAGAGTCGACGATTTCTAGAGGAACATCCTGCCGTTACGGAACACCCGTAAGACATAATATATCCAAAAGAAACCTCGTCTGGGTGTGGTTCTTCACGAACGACTTAACGTAGCAACACGCCACACAAGCCTCATGATTATCCACTCTAAAACCTGTGTGTACACTCAAGCCTGGGTAATGGGCTTATCTCTCATAGAACACCTGTAACACCCTTCTAAAATACCCCAATAATTAATTAATTCAACAAATATAAATCAGAGTAGATATGCAATTTAAGGGTGTCACACTTGACACTTCACACCATTCACCATAATAACTTGTCATGCTCATTTATTCATCAAAATAAAACATTGCATAATTCGCAGCGGATAAAGATCAAATCAATCATGCAAACCATGTAACACATTACATGTACAGTTGTTCAACAACCAAAAGAAAACAAGTAAAACATCCCGTCCCGATGTTACATCTACCAGAGCATGACTCACTAATGAACTACGCTAGACTCCAATCACTAGCTTCTACTCAATCACTGCTCGTTACCTGAAAACATAGTTGTAAGGGTGAGTTCCTCAATCGATATAATAAGCATTATAAAATATCATGTAATGCTAAGTAAATTAACACATTTCATCACCCTAATCAGATCACCCATTCAGTAACGGCAACACCAACTCATAATCACAATTATATTCAACACAAACACAAAACACACGTATAATATTGGAATACATCCATTCATATTATACACCATACATACATTATGCAATGAGACTCCATGCATGCGGTACCGACTATTCGTGAACATATAGTTCAACCTCACCGATCAAATCCAGATACGGCTACCAAGCTCACTAGTCCCACTCATTTGAGACCTAGTGACTCACATCACTAATTCCTCACCATGGGAATTAGCTACCACCCCAAGGGCTATGCTATGCACGCTAAATCACCTAGCATGCAAACATCAACAACAATCCACAATAATTCATCACTAATTCCTCACCATGGGAATTAGCTACCACCATAAAGGCCATACTATGCACGCTACATCACCTAGCATGCAACATCAACAACAATCTACAATGGACATATGCTCACACTCTAAGCCATAAACAGTCCATCCACAATTGCATACATAATAGATATATTCACAGCATTATGCATACCACCATACATCATCAGTATATTTATCACATAATCATATCATGTCAAATAATAAATCACAGTATTAGCACACTCTACTAATACCTATACTGCTCAAAACAACGGGAAATGATCCCTACTATATCATACACCAATATAGGCCAATCATCAAATATGTTCACAATATTTAAATATCAAATTTCCACTTTTCCAACAGTGTTAACCGGTTAACGCCCTGGGTTAACCGGTTAACGCAACACAGAACACGCTTCCTGGCACATTTTAACAGTGTTAACCGGTTAACGCCCTGGGTTAACCGGTTAACGCAAGACAGACAACAATATTTCACAAATCATAACAGTGTTAACCGGTTAACGCCCTGGGTTAACCGGTTAACGCAAGACAGAAAGCTGTTCCTGCGCTAACACGAAGCAGAATGCAGAATTCTCCGCATTTTCCGCCGTTGGAGGACTTCCGGACCTCCGATTCCAATTCCGTAAAAAGCTACACGTTCGGAAAATCACAACTCACCCAAATATAGATTCAATCACAGCTTTAACATAACTTATTCATCACAATTTTTCAACACTCATCATCCCAATTAGGGTCAATTCAACGGCTTATTACTACCCATTACATGTTAACCCATAATACCCATTAAACGACGATAAACCCCCCTTACCTGAGTTAATCCGGCAATCCTTTAGCTTCAAGCTTTTCCCTTCTTCAACCCTCGTTCTCTTGCTCTTCCTCCTTGCCCTTTTCTCACTTTCTGTCGCTTCTCTGGTTTTCACGTGAAAAAAACCCTTTTTACCAAATGGAACTCTTTATATATATTCCAACTTATTATTCCAATTTATATTATTCCAATAATAATAATCCAAATAATATCCCAATAATAATCCAATTATTTAATTAAATTAATAAATATACTATTAACTTAATTTAAATAATTATCATATTTTATCGGGGTGTTACAACACCCCATCCCAACAAACAAACAAACAGATCCAACAGATACAACAGATGCATGCAAGCAGGTAAGCAAATAAATGTACAAAAGCATGAACACCCAATAAATAAGAAATCACACAAGCTAGGAGGGACTCGCTTAGGGAAGATGGACCATCAAGAGGTCAACTTCTTTCAATCCCCAGCAGAGTCGCCAGCTGTCGCAACCTGAAAAATACAGTGCGCGAAAAAACAACCGGCGAACAAAAATGACAGAAGAGTCGCCACCGTGCGTTATTCGTCCCAAAGGAGGGAAAGGAAACGCTCGAAGTAAACCTGAAAAAGGAAAGGACAAGACGGGGTCTCGCAACCAAATCTTGGGTTCGGAAGTCGGTTATGCGAAGGGAAGGTATTAGCACCCCTACGCATCCGTAGTACTCTACGGGATCCACTTTTGTAGTTCTTGTCTAAAGGGTGTGGGTTTATCTAATGTGTTATTTACTAAAAAAGGGGGTTAAATGAAAATGACTCGCGCAGATGTCGCATCCACTGCATACGTATCTCATCTGAGTATGAGAATCAGAGTCTTCGTAGCTCGGCTACCTAGGGGTTAAGGGTAATTGTGCTCGCTAAGACATCGCGTCTTATGCCTACGTATCTCATCTGGCCTGAGAATCAGAGCAAAACGTAGTTCGGCTAACTATGGGGTTATGGATTGGGTTTTGGACGAACGACGTCACTACGCAATCTACCGGATGCTCGACCTTTGGAGACTTACTCGCCTGTAGTAGAAGGAGTTAACGTGTTGCTTTGGGTTTTAGGGTTTGGGATGCTCAAGGGCAAATAGGCAGTCCTTGACGAAGGAACTGCGCTACCTGCAGGGATACGAACACATACAAAACAAACATGTATAAAGTAAATATGCCAACAAGGGGCTCAGAAGTAAATAAACAAAAGAAAACAAATGCCTCCTATCGAGGTCTTCTAGCTAAGAAAGCGATAAAATGCGGAAAAGAGGTAAAAGTACCACACGGATAAAGATCCGAAGTAACAGCAATTAAAGGAGTAAGAAACCCAGGGATCTCCCAAGCTAATGCCATCAAAGAAAGGTGAGTCAGTACAGGTAATCGGAATGAACCTCCAGGGGGTAACCCACAAATAAAGTGGGAAAACCACGCAAACCATCTCTGCAAGAGTCTGTGAGCCCTCACAAAAAACTCAACAAAAGGGTTAGTGAAACACGATAAGCATTTTTTTCATGGATAACAGTATGGTTTCAGAAACCTCAAACCCTGTGGCATACATTTCAGAAATCATGTGATTAAACATTCAAGGCATAGGTTTCACCCATTCATGTATAATTAAACCCGTGGGCAAAAACATAATGAAATTCATCCATCATACCTCATACATTCAGATGATCCAAATTAAGAGCATAAAATCATGGGAATGAGGCAAACCTGATGGGAGAGACCGGTTGAAATCAAATGGCACGGCTGGGTTTACAAGGCAATGTTAGGGTTTGCGTGAGATGAAAGTGTGTGAGTCAGATTGAATTTTTCAGAGCTGCCTGGGGGTTGCTCTGAGTTCTCTGTCAGGTTTCTCTTCAGGTTTTGTCCAGGGTTTTGTTCCAAGGAAACCTCAGAGTATTTTGCTTCTCTTCCTTTTTCTATCTGATCTCCCTCTTTTATAACCTGATTTTCATGGCTTTGTGGGCTCAAATGAGAGATGTCCAAGTCCAAGTTTTTCTATTATATTTTATTTATTTTATTATTATTATTATTTTTTTTTTTCATTTTTTTTTCGTTTTATTTTTTTTTATTTTTTTTATTTTTTTTAAGTTTCTTGGATCTAATTCTGATTGACATGTTGAAATGCAATATGAAATGCTAAATGAATGCATGAATGAGGAGGGCAAATTTTGGGGTGTTACAATAACCATAAAGACAGTTTATGGGTACTCCACGAAGCATGCTGAGGGAAATGAGTGACCTAGATGGAATTTTCCCATCCTGCATAACAAGATAAATGTCTAAGGGTCGAATATTGAACTGGAAAAGGATGACACGGTCTATGCCTTACGTTTAATATAGATATAAGGGAAAAAGGGTAATTGTACACACAAGTATTCACACAAAAAGGGATTTGTCAGATCACATAACATTTTCGTGTCTTGGATAGTAGTGATGTGTTACTAGATACCGCTCACTGTTTATTATGTTAAATACGTGATTTAATGTAATTGCCATTATCGCGAAAACCTACAGGGTCACACACAAAAGGAAGGATTGATGAGAGACTGAGTAAATAAGGAACACATAAGGTATGGTGCACTTAAGTGAATTGTAGAACATCGTAAGGTACGATGCACTTAAGTTGAATACGAAATATGGTAAGGTACCACGCGCTTAAGTGATTTTCGGTATACCATAAGATATAGGCCACATACACTTAAGTGGACTTTTTAGCTTGTAGCCCACACAAGTGGTTCTATAAATAGAACCCTTGTGCATAAGCATTTGACTTGATGAGATTTCTTTTCTCTCTCTCTCTCTCTCTCTCTCTCTCTCACCCACTCACTCAAAACCTTCATTTGTAGCAGCTAGCACTGAGACTGAAGGAATCCGCTCGTATGGACTGAGTAGAGGCATTGTCACCATTCAACGCTCGTGATCACTCCTTAGATCTGCATCAAAGGTTTCAATCGCCACAAGAGGTAACCGTTTCTATCACTGGTCATGCCTATTCATAAGGATCACTAAAGGAAAAAGTTTAATTTCTGTTGCGTTTTGGATCACAATTTTCCTTCAGTGGTATCAGAGCCACTTACGAAACCATGCATCTGATAGCTGTTTATTTTCTGTATTAATACGATTAAAAGATAGAATGAATTAAATAATAAACAAGTAATTAAATTTGACATTATGTGTGTACGATTTGGATGATTGATGTTGACTATGCTTCGGAATCCGACGTTAGTATGGTGAAGCAGTGATACATCGATCATCCATAGGTTACACAAATGAGATCGATCAATTTATATATATGATATAAGTAATTTTGATGCAAAATATGGTATATATGGTATACTGTTCCTATTTTGTTCATTCAAACACTTAATGATTGTTATTCCTTTGAGCGATCAATCTTCATTTGCTTCGGAACCCCCGACTAACTCTGCATAGTGTAATCAATCGCCAAAGTTTAATTTGGTTTATTTAATTAACATAATTTAAATTAATAATAATAATGTGTTTATTATTATTTTCTTGTGGTGATCAGTTATGATCTTAGTTTTTCTTTATTTTGTTTTTGAGATTTTAAAATACGGCTTGCGTGTCGTGCCTCTCTTTTAATCTCTTAATGTAACTTTTTTTCTCATCCCATTCCCTCGTATGTAAAACGAGCTTTTTTATGCAATGTAATATTATGAAGAAAGAGAAGAATACAATATCAAAGGAGGACAACCTTTAAGATCTTGCTTGGATAAACTTAGATCGTTATTAGGTTAACATAGGTTCTCTCATTGTCTTGGGAGAGCAATTGCGCTAAGGGTCATAACTGTTTCATTTTGTATGTATGTTGATGCATGTGAATGTGTGTTGATGCATGTGAGAGACGATTTATATGATAAATAAGCCGATGAGATCAAAATAGTTGCAAATTCCCTCAAATTAAATATTAAGTTTATGCTTCCCAAATGTCTCTTATGAACTCTCTAAATGATCATGTAATGTCCAAATACTTTGAAATTTAGACTGAGACAAAATTATTGGACTGTTCCTAGTAATTGCACTCACCATTGGGTCATTAGGTTGTTTATGTGGAGAATTCTTCCTGCCACCCCCCAAATTATACCTGACACCCCTATACTTTCATATTGCCCAAACTGTCCCTGACTGAAAATTAAATGAAAATTCTAAACGAAATTTTTGGTAGTCTTAACAAAATTTCCGGTAGTATATTTTAAATTTCTGGTATACCAGATATTTCAAAATATCTGATTTGTTTCATTAATTTCCAGAAATTTAAAATTTACATGTGGCTACCAGAAATTGCAGCCTAAATAAAATTTCTGGTAGGGTTATTTTTTGTTATTTTTTGGATGTTTAGGATTTTGCCGATAGTTTTGAATGAATGTGATTGCATCGACAATTTTGTGTGATCCAAAGTAAATGCAAATTTGTATAAATATGGGATCACATATTTGATAAAAACATCTCAAAAAATGCATCTTGCTCAATTTTTTGTTAAGGCAGAAGTGTACTTTAACGGAGTTTCACCTCCCGTAGAGTTCCGACTTCCAGATGGCACCAAATCTCTCGCCAGCTTGACGTCCAAGTTGAATGAATTATTGTTTAATACTGAAACTAGGAAGGTGAGAAAGATCGAATTTCATGAAAATTAGACTGATACTAACATGGGGGTGAAATATAACCTTATTGAGTTGAAGACCGACGAAGATGTGAAGGAAATATGGAGATCATTTCGCCGTAGGTTAACAAAGGGGCCGATCGAGTTAGATGCTATGCTTCCAAGATCTGTTGACGACATAATAGAGATGTTGAAACATCCAGAATCATCTGGCAATGTTTAGGTTTTTCTTATTTATTATTTTTTTCTTAAGTTATGTTTAAGTTAATGTTGATGTTGATTTTGTCTTTCAGTTAATGTTGGTGTTTAAGTTATGTCATAAAAAATATTATGCCATAAAAAGTTATGATGAAAAAGTCTAATAGTATACAAATAATACATAATATACGAAATTCATGATATACAAAAGATGTCTAAATAGGCCTCCCACGAGTTATGTCTGCAGCTCGAGATAATCCAGTATAAACCTCGCCATTTGGGTTAACCAAACCCATGAGGTTATCCATAATAACTGCAATCATCTGGAGGCGCTGCCGGGCATCTGCATCAGCTGCAGGAGGCGACGATGACACCTTATCAACAGGTACCCCAACACCAGAAGGCCCCACATTAGCAATAGGCGGGATGATGTGAGGGTGTGATACATTGAGATACTACTCTAAGTAACCATCCTCACACTATGATGAATGCTGAACCCTAACTGCCTGATCTCTAATGGCATAACCGGAGCTGATGAAGTTACTCTGAAACCACCAATCAATGCTCGCAGATGGTATATCTAGAACTGGTCATAAGATACTCTAAATATAACTATACTGTCGCAGATACCTCTCGGGAAAATGTCTAGCAACCATGGTCTCCCACCACATATAACATGAATATAATGACGGCTCCTCGAACTCACAATGGACTATATAACCAGTGTATGGTGTCCAAATGACATCATCTACAGTCAACGTATCGAGCCTCCTCCTGTACTCAACAACATCACCAAGATTTATTTCCCGACCTTTCATCTTTTCTCCCGTGGTCAACATACTCAGTAATCACTGACCGATCAATGAGTTCTCTAGGGAATCCTCCATCAGTGTGAACAAAGGGCTCGGTAGAAGGAGTTGTAACCTCCGTGTCAGTAGTAATAGATGGAATCGAATCAACAACATCAACATCTGGCTGGACCACCAGATCAACCTCTTCCAGACCAGTCTCTTCAACAACCTCCTCAACAACAATCAGATCTACAACATCCTCAACCATCGAATCAACAACTTCATCAACAAGAGCAACATCTGACACCACCTTATCTCTAGGCTGCTCTATTGAGCATATCAGTCGGCATCAAGTGCTACGAGGTGCCCGAAATTGACCCTGCTCAGCCAACCGCTTTCGGTGTGAATTGATTGGGGTCACTTGTCCAACTCGTATCTAGGAAGACTTAGCCTTAACACCCTTTGCAATAGTGTCGTCTCTGCCTTTGTATTTCAAAGGAAAAATAAAAATAAAAAATTAGCAACTATCGAAAATTTTATAATTTATGGTATAAAACAATGTTTTGGTACATACCAAAATTTTTAAAATTTTTGGCATAAATTTCCATGGTATATATATTGGAAATTTCAGAATTTTTGATACAAAATCAGGTTTTTATAACTACCGGAAATTATGAAATTTTCGATATATTCAATGAGATTTTGTACCAAAAATATTAAAATTTCCGGGAAACATCGGAAATTTTGAAATATTTGGTACAAAATACCAAAATTTTGAAAAATTCGGTATATTTACTCATTGTTTTTGAAATTTCTGATACTTGCTCCAAATTTCCAATATCGCTCAAGTAATTTCAAATTCGCATCTGTAGACTGTAAATTTTAAATTTTTTAAAAATAATTTTACAAAAGTAGTGTCGTCTTGGAGGTGCCAGATTAACGAGGAAAACAAGTTAAATGCTGATTTATGTGAATCAACTATTTGCATATCTCCTTACATTTCAGTTGTTAAAAAGCTTGGAAAGTTGTTTGGTTAACTTAATTTAATAAAAAAGAATATAGTGGAGTGAAATAAAATACAATACAAATTTACTTTTATTATTTGAACATTTTTACCATAAATAACATTTTTTTTTTCATTTCAAATAATATAAACATTTTTCTTTAAATTATATTTTACCTTATATCATTCCTTTTCACCAAATTTCTTTTCAACTCATAATTTTGCACCTATCATAGCCAGCCCCGACAGCCACCTCGTATTGTACACGAAACCCGTTTAGCTTTGTAACAAATTCTCAGTTTTTTTCAAACAATAACACACCAGTGATAAGAAAACACCAATCCAAAACCATACAAAATCTCACATGAAAAACATAGTTTCTAGATTCTATATACCTCCATGGATCACACCCAATTTTCTTTCCTGTGGCTATACAACTAAAACCATTCATGCCCATCATAAAATCAATGTTTTACAAACAGAGTTTCAACCAAATGGGTTTGATTCAACCACTTTCGATGTTGCCTGCAACATGTTTGATGAAATGTCTGAGTTAACTGTTCAATCAGCTACTAATATAATAAGTGGTTTCTCCAGGCGGCATTTCCATGAAGATGCTATTTATCTTTTTTCCAGAATGTTTGCATCGACGATCAGGCCAAGTGAGTTCACTTTTGGAACTGTGCTTCATTCTTCGACCCGGCTTGGAAATGTTGTTGTTGGTAAACAGCTTCATGGCTGTGCTATTAAAACTGGGCTTGGCAGTAATGTGTTTGTTGGTAGTGCACTTGTTGATTTGTATGTGAAGTTGAGTACTATAGAGGAAGCGCAAATGGCTTTTGAGGATACTCGGTATCCTAATGTGGTGTCTTATACGACGTTGATTGGTGGTTATTTGAAGACGGAAAAGTTTGAAGATGCTTTGCGGGTTTTCCACGAGATGCCAGAGAGAAATGTTGTCTCGTGGAATGCGATGGTTGGTGGGTATAGTAAAACAGGACATAATGAAGAGGCTGTGAAGTTTTTTATTGACATGCTTAGAGAAGGGTTTGTTCCGAATGAATCTACGTTTCCTTGTGTGATTTCTGCAGCTTCTAGTATTGCTTCACTTGGAATTGGGAGAAGTTTTCATGCGTGTGCAATCAAGTTTTTGGGTAAACTTAATGAATTTGTTGGTAATTCGCTTATTAGCTTTTATGCAAAGTGTGGAAGCATGGAAGAAAGTCTCTTGGTGTTTGATAAGATTTATAAAAGGAATGTAGTGTCGTGGAATGCTGTGATATGTGGTTATGCGCACAATGGAAGAGGTGTTGAGGCAATAAGCTTGTTCGAAAGAATGCGTTCTGTAGGCATCAAACCGAATAGGGTATCCCTATTAGGACTACTCTTGGCTTGTAATCATGCCGGTCTTGTTGACGAGGGTTACTCGTATTTCAATAAAGCTACGATTGAGAGTCCCGATTTGTTAAAACCTGAGCATTATGCTTGCATGGTTGACATGCTTGCTCGCTCTGGACGTTTTACAGAAGCTCAGGGCTTCATTCATCGTATGCCTTTCAATCCAGGAATCGGATTTTGGAAGGCAATACTTGGGGGATGCCAAATCCACAATAACCTGGATTTAGGGGAGCTTGCTGCAAGAAGTATTTTGGCGTTGGATCCTGACGATGTATCGTCATATGTTATGTTGTCAAATGCTTATTCTGCGGCAGGCAGGTGGTCAGATGTGTCAAGATTAAGGACAGAGATGAAGGAAAAAGGGATGATGAGGATTCCAGGTAGCAGTTGGATTGAAGTCAGCGGCAAAGTTCACGCCTTTCTTAAAGCAGACGAGAATCATGATAAAAAGGATGAAATTTACGTGCTCCTAAGCATTTTCTTTGTGCATTTAAGAGAAAATGAGAATTCCGATTGGCTCAACAATTGTTTTGATTTCAGTGCCGTATAAGTAATGAGCATAGTTTTATTTGATACTCCCTCTGTCTCGTAAAAAATATCTTATTTGAGTTGTGCGCGGTTCTTAAATGGCAACGGCCCAAAGCTTTTGTCAGGAATGAACAAAGTTTTGTCTGAAAAATAGAAGAGTGCTGTACAAAATAGTATAAGCCATAACAAACACCTAAGATATATACTTTCAAGACTCAATCATTTTTACACACCAAAAATTTATGCAATCTTTTTAAACATGATGTTCTGTGTTTTAAGTAACCAACAGTTCCCTACAAGTTTTCTGAATCCTATACAAGCTAAGATGTAAAACATGTCTAATTTCATTGTTCATCTAGGACTCAATTCAGACAAGGTTACTTCATTGGCAGAGATAGAAGTATTTGATGAAGACTCTCGGTCAACAACAGCCCGTTCGGCGACAGCTCTTCCAATAGAAAATGCAGGGCGTGTAGGGCCGGGAAGAGTCTGTGTGTCACTTACAAGCATGTGAACAACACTTGACATTGTAGGTCTGTCTGCTGCATCTTCTTGTACACACAATAGTGCAATCTGTATACACTTCAGATATTCATCAGGTACACATGTCTTTTCTATCAAAGGATCCATCAACTCTATTTCTTTTCTTTCACGCCAAAGGTTCCATGCCTATAATTATACATGCATTAGATTTAAGTTATAAGTGAGTATTTTTTTCTTTAGAAAAGAATGAATACAAGCATATACTTACATATATGAGAAGGCTTGGTCCATCCTCTGAAAGATAGAATTTGCTGCATTTTCTTCCACTTATGATCTCTAGCAAAAGAACTCCAAAGCTGAAAACATCTGACTTCACTGAAAATAATCCTTCCATAGCATATTCTGGAGCCATGTATCCACTGCTCATAAAATCAATGTATCAGTAAAATTCAACTGACTCGAATTGAAATTACCCGTCACTTTTTTCCTTTCCTTCCGATAAAAACATAACATCTTTTAGCAAGAGAAGATAATTTTTTGTTAAGATGTAATACTTTGACTGTAGGGTTTCATTTGATAAAACTCGCCTTTCTTATTAGGCCATGTGAAGTAGGCTATTAAATTTGATGCTATAATTCATGTGAGGAAGTATGCATTATTGTACTATTGAAAGAAAGCAAACTAGTTTATACTTACTAAGTTCCTACGATTCTGATTGTACTTGCTTCATCCTGGTCTCCTCCAAATGTTCTCGCCAGTCCAAAGTCTGATATTTTTGGATTCATTTCATGATCTAACAGTATATTGCTAGCCTTCAGGTCTCTATGAATAACTCTGAGCCTAGAGTCTTCATGAAGATATAGAAGCCCTTTTGCAATCCCATTAATAATATTTAATCGCTGTTTCCAATCTAGTTGTGCTCCCTTCACCGTATCTGATGAAAAAATATAAAGCAATGCAACTCTAAGAAATATGACTGAAATTTAAGTAGTATCCATATATTCAAAGAGTAAACATTGTGGAACTTATAATCTGTTCAAAAATGAAGAGAAGGGTAGTAAAAAGCAGGTTCGTTGTCGGGGGCTCATACCAAATAGGTGGAAATCAAGGCTTGAATTAGGCAAGTATTCATAGATAAGAAGCTTTTCATTTTGCTCAATGCAGCAAGCCAATAGTCTCACAAGGTTTCGATGCTGCAATTTGGCAATCAATATTATTTCATTTTTTAATTCCTCCACACCTTGAACTGATGTTTTTGAAAGCCTTTTAACAGCAATTTCCCTTCCATCAGCTAAAACACCCTAAATAATTTTTCAAATTTTCTCTGTAAGAAACTTGTAAGGGAGGAAATCTAACAAATAAAATATATCAAGTATTATATGTATGTTAATCGAATTTGTTACCTTGTAGACAGTTCCAAATCCACCTTTCCCTAATTTATATTCATCACTAAAATTATTAGTACTTTTCAGAATGGTATTCAAAGGCATTATTGATAGGTCAGTATTTCCTGTCTCCTCGATATCAGACTGATCTTGAGGAAAGATTGGACTAAGGTTTTGCATATAATTTCTTCTATCTGAAAAGATGGAGTTATTAGAATAAGTACAGGAATAAGGGAATTGTTAGGAAGGGGAAGTGTCACATGTAATCTATGGTGAATTGATACTTGAAAATCGATCAAAATTTCGGCACCTTTGAACTCAAGTTCGGGGTTCTCCACGTCTTTAGGAAAGAGAGTCATCAGATCGATGCTAATTCAAAAAATCAAGATGGTTTCCTTGTTTTTTTGCTGAACCTGCACCGATTGGATTACCCTCTCGATCCTAAAAACGGATAATACCATGAGGTTTTACTTGCGGAGACCAGCATTGATCATTCTTAGAGTTTCAAATAACTTTCAAGCATCGGTCCATATAGACCATGTGAGATATTTTCCACCCTAAAAGCCACCTACAATTGTTGATAATCTTAGATTTAAGAACTGTTGAGATTTAGAGCTTACTTTTTCTATGCTTTAAGCAGCATAAGTAGTATGTGCTCAAAGCCAGTATAGCTGCTACTACTGTTCCGATTACTACAATGACTATTATGATCCATGACTTCGTTCCGTCCTTTTCTTTGGCTGCAATAACAAGACAGACCAATGTTAAATGAAGTGCAAATATGAGGTGAATTCAAAGAAAAAGAAATAAAAACCATACCTTGTTGAGGCACAGGAGCATTAGAAACTGTATCATTTATAAAAAACGGCTGAGTTTCATACATCATAATACAACTTGGAGAAAAAACTCTCCACACTTTCTTCTCCTCGCAACAATTCTCAACATCCTCGAGCATATTACTCAAACAAGTTCCGCATTCCTCACTAGTAATATCTCTACTACACTGCACCCAACCGTACCGTCTCTGAGTACCATTTATGTTAAACATATGCATACCAAACATCAAAGGTGTCTGTGACCCCATTTGTATCAAACCGTTCATCAAAATCCTCGCATCACTATCAAATTCACCAGCACTAGTCAAATTCTGTGTTGCATCAAACATAGGAATCCTTGGTCTTATAGTAAGGTTACCGAAGAAGTTCTGATTCGAGTACCTCAGAAGACAAAAAGGGTACCACAAAATTGCTGAAGCATTATTAGGACAGTGTTGTTTCAACAATCTGCTAGAGTTTTGGACACATGAATGACAGAGACTTGTATTAACATCGCCGCGACACAGGTATTGTCCGTAAACTATATTGTTTTGATCACTACCTGAAGTTCTATTTCCAAAACCATTGCTTGTTGCAGAATCTGATGATAATGAAGAGATTAAATTGTTGAGGTTTGTCTGATATGTTGTAGAGGGAGCAATAGAAGATTGGTCCAAACAAGCATATCTATAATCAAGTAGCTCTTGTGAATTGGTGTTGTTTTGGCCTACAACAAAATAGAAAAGGTATGTGAATTTGATGGTAAATAACCATAATAGATGAAACATTCTTCTGCTGCTACAATCACTGTTTCTGATCATTATAGTTTATATATGATGATACTTGTTTGTGCCTTAGAGGTGTTGATTTCATAATAGTATGTGATTAATTTATGAAACATTTAATATGGATGTAACATACACTTTATTATGTTAAAATAATCATAAAATGGCTGCCATGCAGGGTAAAATTTCTGACCATGGAATAATAAATTTGAAACTCAGAAAAATATTGCTAAACTTGGACTTTATAATAATAATAATAATATTGCTAAACTCAACTTTGCAAGTGCTGATTTATTTAATTAATCTTATTTAGATTGAAAGGGTCTCATTCATATCAGAAAACGTGTCTGGGGTGGGCCAGGCAACAGAGAAATTTTGATATTGAAAAGTGAATGAGATAAGGAAGAGTCCAAATTATTGAACATGTTGAAGTATTATAAAAATTTGTCAACTTTTAAGCCTACATAAAAGAAGAGTAAAACATTTTTGAGTCTCCATTAGCCTTGTTAAAAATTTAGTTTACTTTAATCAAATAACTTGTATGTTCACGTCAAATGACTTGTATGAGTACAGTGTTTCAGGTTTTTGGTCACCAAATTTACCCATTTCTACAAGTTATTTATACTATTTTTGTCTTGATTATGACTAGATACTGCCTCATAGGGCTGGGCAGCGGATCGAGCGGTACGAGGCCAAAACCCCAAACGGACCCAACCGGGTGAATAAGGTTGATCCAATTCTGACCGGATTAATAATTCGGGTTTATTTGGGTTTGGGTTTCTAGTTTGGTTTTCTCGAGCTTAATAGAATTGGGTCCAAATGGAAATAATACAATTTCTTGATTTAACTTCCCCACCAAATTATACTTGACACTCCTCATACTTTCATACTGTCCAAGCTGCCTCTAGCTGAAAATTGAATGAAAATTCCGAATGAAATTATACTTGACATTTTTCTTTTATTTTACTTTAACATTCTTGTATTTGGAAGTATAGAGAACGCGGAGAAATACTTGACATTTTTCTTTTATTTTACTTTAACATTGTATTTGGAAGTATAGAGAACGCGGAGAAAGGAAGTCATTTAATGGGAAAGGGAGAAGAGGACTTTTCATTTATGTATGAAAGTTTATTATATAAAATATTTGTTATTTTTACCTGCTTTATTTTACTATTTTGACCTCTAACTTTATAATCTACCATATTATTTTATTTGAAGCTTTAAGAGATAAGTCCATATAATTTGTTTTTTTGAGTCTTAAATTTAACTACACTCCAAATATAATTTTACAATAAGTACACATTTTAATTGAAGAAGAAAAAAGTTATCATGTGGCATTGTTATATAATGTCGCTTAGAAAAATGTTTCTTCGATATGTGATAATCATGAAAACTATAAGATACTTATTTTCTTGATCCAAATCGTGATAGAAATTAATATTGCTTGTTTTGTCTTATTTATATTTAATTATTCAAGCGACCACTTTGATGTATCTGATTAAACTTTCTTCAGAGTGCATTCTCTATTGACATGAAGGAAAAAAACTAATGTAAAAAGAACATGTAGAATTCATAAGGAGTTCTAAATCTATTTTATTGGAGGCTATATTATTCAATTTGTCGGTTAAGAAACAAGATAATAATAGAAAAAAGGCGTTAAAAACTCGTTTAAAACAATGATCATTTGAGGAAGTCACTTAATGGGATTCGTAATAAGGTTGTAAGGTCGAATATTTGTTATGGGCACCACATAAACTATTTAATTATATCATTTCATGTAGGAAATTGAAGTCGACGATTATTCTAATTGAAAATACAAAATATACTCTTAAAATGAACTTTTCCATTTTAATGAGGTACAGAGGGAGTTAGATGAAATTAAAATTTAAAATTTATGCTCATGTTTCACGATTTGATCCATCATAACTGGAAATGAGAAAAATATATGTGTACCAAGGGTTACTCTTAAATAATACACATATGAGAATATGGATTCTATCATAAAAGATTTAATCATTCTCTCCTCATTGTCATAAGGGGAAGTACAAGCACTTGATTTTTATCAAAGAGAAAAGTAAATCCTAATGATAACTACCTAATGATTATGTACATATAAATTAATCTACATTGTCAAAATAAGATGAATCCTCAACAATGAAAAAAGTTGGTAATTCGATCTCAAAAGGGGTGCAGGTTTCTACTCAACTCATGCATATTGGTAAAGAATCCGAATAGCCCGTGTTTGTATGGCAAAAGTGATCTTCGTTTATTGCTCCCTTTTCTTGCTTTATTTGTCACATAAAGCTTCTCATAATAAGCCGTTAATGTATTTTTGGGTTTTTCACCTTTCCTCTTTTTAATAATGATGTTTTCTACATTGGGCTTTATTGACGTTTTTGACTCTGAAGGATTCAATATAACAAAAGAATCCTTATGGTCACTGTTACTTCGAAGATCCAAATTTTGTCTAAATCTCCAGAGATTTGATGATCCTGTTGAGTTGCTTTTCTCGTAACACTCACTTGAAGCCTTCATTGTAGTATTTTGCAATATCTCATTTTGAGTTTCTTTAGAAATACCACTCGATATTGATTGTGGACTTACATAATTCTTAATAAAGATGTTCTTTAGAGGATGTCGAATATGTGAAGCATTGTTATTTATGGTGGGGAATAATTGAAGCGATTGGTCAAAAGTAGGCAGTAATGCTCTCATTTTTCCATTTTCAAATATGTCATCGGCAAATATATGCATTCCTTTAACATCGGTGCATGCAAAACTAAATTCTTGTTCTTCATTATTTTCTTCGTCGCTTTTTTGAATTTGTTGATTTGTGCTACAATGCGATTGAGATTTATCTTGAGCGGGAGCAAAGACATCAAAATCTAATACAGTGTCGTTGTTAATGTGTTTTTTTGTGCTACAATATGGATCAAGATTATCTTGGATGAAAGCAAAGTTATCAAAATCAAAAGAAGCATCGTCACTTATTTGGTCATTTGTGCCACAACATGGATCAACTTTATCTTGAATAGGATATAAGCAAGAAAAATCAAGGAAAGGGTGAGGTGTACAAAGGATTGATAGTGCTTGCACCCTTAACATCTCTATATTTGAGTTTGTTTTCTGCATTTTGTTTTAATAGAGAGATTGAGAAATATGGTGAAGTAACTTTGTTATTGAAAGTGATTGTTAAATGAGATATAAACAACAATTTTTTATTGTATTATGTTAGTTCAATGGGACACGGTTAGCTTGGATATTTAAGGAGGTAGTTACGTGCGGAAGGTGTGAAGATTATTAAAAACTTGCTAATTTGTTTAACACTACGCCAAATAAGGGAAAAGAGGGCGCTTATTTTGGCCTATAACAGCGCTTTTAAGCGCCCTCTAAAGTGGCGCTGGCATAGGTAAAGACAGCGCTTTGTTTTCCTGGAGAAAGCGCTGTCTAAAGTGGCCCTTTAAGGGCCACATTATAGTGCGCTTTCAGAAAAAAAGCGCCCTCTGGAGTGGTCCATAAAGGGACACCTTAGAGGGCGCTTTCTAGAAAAAGCGCCCTCTAAAGTTGTCAATGTAAAGTGTTTAGAGGGCGCTTTCTGGACAAAGCGCCCTCTAAAGTTGTCAATGTAAAGTGTTTAGAGGGCGCTTCCTACAGAGAGCGCCCTCTAAAGTGTTAGTTATTTTAAAAAAAAATTGTTTGAAAAACAGTGGATATTTAATTGGTAACCTGTTCGCATGCTGCAAAAGTGTAAAATTCATATTGATTTCATCCTTTAATCCAATGTTATACACCATTAATCCATTGATATATACAACATGAATCCATTTATATACAACATTAATCCTCCATATATACAACATTAATATATGATTCTTTGATCAACAATATACAACAACATATTCATGATTTAGTAAAAGTACAACAACAATATACAACATATATACAACAACAGCATACAACAACAACATTCCATACATATATGTACAACAATATACAACCTAGCTATATGATTCTTTGATCAACAATGAATTGACACAATTCATCCTTCATTTTATCCAAATGAGCTCTTGAGTAAGATTTGTATTCCTCAAAGTACTACAATTAAGAGAATAAAACATATTCATGATTTAGTAACAAATTAGATGAAATATCCGATAATATTAAAATAAACCCTAAGTTATTATTCCATACCATTTTTGGGATGTCTATACGATTCAACGCAATGATATCTCTCATAAATCTCAATACAAAAAATCCGCAATCGACCGAATTGTTTTGCTGAGGACACTACACAGAAAAACAAACAAAATATATATAGTTAATTTCTTACAAACACTATTATAAGCAAAAAAACAAACACTATTATAAGCAAAAATAAGATACTTAATATATACCTGAACTCTGACCCAGGTAATGTCCTTCCTATTACGGTAATTCTTTTTCGATCTAAATTTTAGTATTGCCCTAACAAAATAAAAACGTATATTGAGATCAATCTGACAGACATAATTAAATATACAAATACACACGAATATTTAGGGGAATTTCACTTACGCGTCAACCGTCTTCTTCATACTCGGATATTTACTCCAATCACCCGATAACGAATCGAGATAATACACCATTAGTCTCGAAAGATCCATAGCAACCAACACCCAGTGACCACTGTAAAATAAAACAAAAATTTAGATGCATGAAAATTTTCTACGTAAAAGATATACATAGATTAGAATGAAATTATTAGAAAGAAAATCTAACCCGTTGCCAGAATTAAACGGTAAAAAATACAAACTGGGTGTAGTATTATCGCCGGCCGCCATGAATCTATCGACTAGTTCATTCTTTACGGATGTTGGATTTTTCGTTATAAACGTTGTGTTGATACGGGAAGCAGCAATAAAATTGAATCAGTTACACAATTCAGTTCCCCGCATCAATGTTACATACATATACCTTAAATAGAAACATAATAAACATTAGACTACTCATTGAAATGTGTAAATAAATTGTTCAACTAAGTAAATAATAGATTGATCGGAGTACCATATGTATGTATGAATGACAACGATGCCCAATTCTTCGTGTTCAAAAAGTTGTTGCATGTCCTCCTTTGCAATTATTTTGGAATGAGCAATTCCGAAAACACCTTCATCAAAATCTACAATACGGATGACGCCGTGCATAATATCGGACTCTTCCACAATTTTATCAAGACGCATAATAATTTGAGATTTTGTCCCGGACGTCGTTGGAATATCGTTACCAGCTTTTTTCAACTTTCGACCGGGAACCTAAAAATTCATATAAATTAAATCATGACTTTTTGTGATGCAACAGAATTGTTGCGTATATAATTCAATGGGTATATATATTTGTACCTCTTTTTGAGATGCAACCGACTCGATGTGTCTTGAAATCCCTTTACCAGCTTTATGTGTGGGTCTTGTAGGAGTCTAACATTACCATGTAATAAGGATTGATTAAATATCATAATTGTAGCTGAATTGAAATGTGAATACTAAATATTCATAATCATTTAGAACATATATACCTCGGCATCTGAGAAAATTAGATCTGACGGCCATCCAACAAAGGATCCGACTGCATCTCGCATCAACGTTGTCTCTGAAACAACGTCAGGTAATGGTAGAAGCGCGTCGGTATCTAATACAAGGTCAACCGAAACTTTCATATATCCCACCGGGAGGGGATTATGGTGAAGTAATTCACCCGAAGTGTTGTGCACTTTTCCCTTGCCAACTATGCGATAAGTTGGTGACGATAGATACAACTGACAAGATGTAATGCCCTAAACCAATAATAAATGTTATTGTTAACGTGTATATGTGTCAAGTAAAAAAGTGATATTTTAATTTCATAATAACATATATAATTACCTCGGGAAATTCGGTTGACAATTGATACTAGCTCGGTCACTAGTATCTTTTGCCTCGGAACCACACCTTTCCTCTCTATACCTTGCATTCTCCTTTTGCAGTTTGAGTACTTGTGCCCTTAACTCCGCCAAGGTCTCCATCACCTCTTTGTTGGTAGGATTTTTTGTTTTTGGTTTTTTATAAAATGACGACGGAGTCACACCAAAACCCTTACCCCTCACACGACCGGAATACTCAGGAACATTTAGTACTCGACTAAGTACGCTCCTGCAATCCTGGACCTCGGTTGAAGGTAAGGTTTGGGATAAAGTCTCCTGAAATATTATTAGAGGAGATTAAAAATGAATTATATGTCTAACAAAATTTTCGATATAATTAAAGAAATAATGTTACATATACTTACACATTCGTCATAAACATTTTGAACCGCTTCAACGACAGCCCCATCCTTCCCAACTCGAGCAGCCTTCCACAATACGTGCTCCGGAAGAGATGTTGCGTCACTTTTCTCCTCGGCTAGCTACAAATTGAATCAGATTATAAGATCATCAATTATAACATATTGTGACAATGTATAAGCTCATAGCATTTGAATATACTCACAATTCTTTGTTGTAACCGTGCATATCCCGTACGCCCTTTTTTGTACGGATGCGCGGGTTTTGATGCCCTTTTCCGATTTTTGTCGCTTACTTCCTGGATAAAAAAGTTTAAGGCATATTAGAACCAAGTAACTTAACAATTGTATAATACCATAATTAATAGACATTACATGGAATTTTTCGTTTCTTCGTTTGGCGACAAAGTTATCCCATTCTTCGGCTGAAATAATCTCCGCATACTTCATTGGCTGTTCTGCTTCAACAAAGTTTCCTTCCTCATCCTTGAGAAATTTGTTGGACAAAAAGGATCGAAATCCTCGGAGTCTTTTTCCGGCCAATTGAATACAATATTTTTGCCGGCTTTCATCGATGTGAAAGGATCTCTAAAAAACATACAAATGGAGTGTGTTATTATAAGTAATATTATAACAATATATGGTCAACAAATAGTCAAAAAAAAAACATATAATAATATATGGTAAGTACCTGTATCTCGGACCATATTTTTTCTTTGCCAACCTTCAATTCCGGACTTCTCCAATTATCACATGTAATCGGAATATGTTATCGAACAAGGGAACCAATGTAACTTGCCAACATTGAACCGTTAGGCTCAATTAGTTGGTCTTCAGTACTCCAATGTACTTCGAATTTTTCACCCTTGTCTCTTGCACGAATGATTGACTTCATAACAGTCAATCCTCGTTTGATTTCTTTTTCAACATTGTTACGTGATCCACTCGCGTCATGGGTATCGTCTTGGTTAGCCATTTTATCTGTAATATAGAAATGATTCAATAAGACCCAAGTAAGATAATGACCATATTCGTGAAGCTACACAAAAAACACATTCATATACCTTCCATTTCTCTCATGTTACAACAATCTAAACTCTCTCTTTTTTTCATCATTATTGAATACAAACTCACACACACCTACTGCATACAAAAGACCAATGCAAACTTATGGTGTTTGGAACATGAACAAACTTGCATCCATAATCATCAAACTTCCAAGCACAAGCTCAAACACACTCCAAATGACATCAGTTTTCAATCAGAAATAAAAAACCTTACAACAAGGTGCTCATGAACACCATATAGTGCTCGTTTGCCCTAAACAACATTAATCAACATAATGCACAAAATGTAAAACTCAGTTTAGAAAATGCCCTAATCAAACACCTGAAGAAAGTGAACGGTAACGATGGAGAAGAGAAATACCTTCAAGGTGACGGTAACGATGGAGAAGAAAGTGAACAGCGACGGTGGACGCAGATAACTCAGTGAACGTGAACGCAGCAGCAGAAAAAGGCGACGGCGACGACGACGGTGAGGGAGGGAGAACGAACGGAGGACGAGAGTAATCGCAGTAGAGAGTAATCGCAGTAGAGAGAAAACCCAGTTACGTAAACGAAATAGCATATAGAGAGGGAAAATAAAGAGACATGCAGTATATATGTTATAATTTTAATGTTTAATAAAGGGGACCTTAGAGGGCGCTTGTGTAAAAAAAGCGCCCTCTAAAGGGGGCCTAAGAGGGCGCTTCTAAAAGCGCTCTCTAAGGCTTTCCAAAAGCGCTTTATAAACTGGAAATGTACATGGACTTAGAGAGCGCTTTTTTAAAAGCGCCCTCTAAGGGTACCCTTAGAGGGCGCTTTCATAAACGCGCCCTCTATTGGTGTCCCTCCATTTCCTCATTATTTTTTCGCTTCACTTTAGAGGGCGCTTTGTTACAAAAGCGCCCTCTAAAGTGCGCTGTCTATTCCTCCTTATTTTTCTCTTCACTTTAGAGTGCGCTTCTTTAAGAAAGCGCCCTCTAAGGTGCGCTGTCTATTCCAGTTTTTGGCGTAGTGTAAGTTATACCTTATATTTGTTTCGAAATAATTTTAGGCCAAATAAATTTATTTTTTTTATTTTTTTCAATTAAGGAAACTATATTTGGATTTAAAACCGATTCCCCTCTTTTAGAAAAATATTTTTTTGTTATCATGTTTTAGCGGTGTTAAACTGCTTATGGGTAAGTGCAACCACTTCAGTTTTGCTTGTTAGTGGATACTTATAAAGTTTATTTTGTCGATTATGATTTTCTTGTTGGTTACTAAATTAAAAATAATAAAATAAAATTGAAAAATTAAAATTAAACTTGGATGGAAACACTTTATATTTAAAATTCATGACATTGTCCTTACGTAAAAAAATATAATTTAAAAAACATTATAAAATTGAAATATATACTTAATTCTTCTTTAGGAGATAAAACATGTGGATGTATTGTTACAAAGTGTGCTCTAAACATTTTCATATTGTCTATTTATTTGTAAAATTTCCAAATAAATATAGATATAGTTTAAATAGAGAATGCAAATTGGTCCTATTTATTTTCCTTCAGAGTGCAATGAAAAAAAATTATTTAGTTGCTTAATGTTGATAGATCTATTTTCGATGATTACATATTATTTTATTTATAATTATTTAAATTTTAATATGAAAAATTGTTAAGGTAAAGACTATATATTATTCAAATAAATTGTAGATTTTTTATGTTGTAACATCTCTGAAATTGAGAAGCAAGTTAATAACCATTTTATGTTTTGTAGTAGAAAATTTTAAGACTTATTATACAAAATTATTATATATTAACTGTATTAATACATTTTCATTTAAGATATGCATGTTAGTTCGTTTATAAAATGATATTATGCAAGTTTCTAGTAAGGCAAAGATCGAAAACACATTCACATATAGTTTGGGTTATGTTTTATTTTACTTTGCTCTTGGAGATGAGTGGGTTTGTACATAATAATATACTACAACAATCTCCCTATATCTCCCTATCTCATAAGTTTTCATTTTGAGTTCATTTCTTGCATGGAAAACATAAGATAACACATTTTTCTTTTATTTTACTTTAACATTATTGTGTTTGGGAATATAGAGAACACGGGGAAAGGAAGTCATTTAATGGGAAAGGGAGAAGAGGACTTTTCATTTATGTATGAAAGTTTATTATATAAAATATTTGTTATTTTTACCTGCTTTATTTTCCTATTTTGACCTCTAACTTTATAATCTACCATATTATTTTATTTGAAGCTTAAGAGATAAGTCCATCTATTTTGTTTTTATGAGTCTTAAATTTAAATACCCTCCAAATATAATTTTACAATAAGTACACATTTTAATTGAAGAAGAAAAAAGTTATCACGTGGCATTGTTATATAATGTCCCTTAGAAAAATGTTTCTTCGATACGTAATAATCATGAAAACTATAAGATACTTATTTTCTAGATCCAAATCGTGATAGAAATTAATGTTATTTGTTTTGTCTTATTTATATTTAATTATTTAAGCGACCACTTTACGTACCTATTTAAACTTTCTTCACAGTGCTTTCTCTATTGACATGAAGAAAAAAAACTAATGTAAAAAGAACATGTAGAATTCATAAGGAGTTCTGAATCTATTTTGTTGGAGGCTATATTATTCAATTTGCCGGTTAAGAAACAAGATAATACTAGAAAAAAGGCGTTAAAAACTCGTTTAAAACAATGATCTCATTTGAGGAAGTCACTTAATGGGATTCGTAATAAGGTTGTAAGGTCGAATATTTGTTATGGGCACCACATAAACTATTTAATTATATCATTTCATGTATGAAATTGAAGTTGACGATTACTCTAATTGAGAATACAAAATATACTCTTAAAATGAACTTTTTCCATTTTAATGGGGTACAGAGGGAGTAGATGAAATTAAAAATTAAAATTTATGCTCATGTTTCACGATTTGATCCATCATAACTGGAAATGAGAAAAATATATGTGTACCAAGGGTTACTCTTAAATAATACACATATGAGAATATGGATTCTATCATAAAAGATTTAATCATTCTCTCCTCATTGTCATAAGGGGAAGTACAAGCACTTGATTTTTATCAAAGAGAAAAGTAAATCCTAATGATAACTACCTAATGATTATGTACATATAAATTAATCTACATTGTCAAAATAAGATGAATCCTCAACAATGAAAAAAGTTGGTAATTCGATCTCAAAAGGGGTGCAGGTTTCTACTCAACTCATGCATATTGGTAAAGAATCCGAATAGCCCGTGTTTGTATGGCAAAAGTGATCTTCGTTTATTGCTCCCTTTTCTTGCTTTATTTGTCACATAAAGCTTCTCATAATAAGCCGTTAATGTATTTTTGGGTTTTTCACCTTTCCTCTTTTTAATAATGATGTTTTCTACATTGGGCTTTATTGACGTTTTTGACTCTGAAGGATTCAATATAACAAAAGAATCCTTATGGTCACTGTTACTTCGAAGATCCAAATTTTGTCTAAATCTCCAGAGATTTGATGATCCTGTTGAGTTGCTTTTCTCGTAACACTCACTTGAAGCCTTCATTGTAGTATTTTGCAATATCTCATTTTGAGTTTCTTTAGAAATACCACTCGATATTGATTGTGGACTTACATAATTCTTAATAAAGATGTTCTTTAGAGGATGTCGAATATGTGAAGCATTGTTATTTATGGTGGGGAATAATTGAAGCGATTGGTCAAAAGTAGGGAGTAATGCTCTCATTTTTCCATTTTCAAATATGTCATCGGCAAATATATGCATTCCTTTGACATCGGTGCATGCAAAACTAAATTCTTGTTCTTCATTATTCTCTTCGTCGCTTTTTTGAATTTGTTGATTTGTGCTACAATGCGATTGAGATTTATCTTGAGCGGGAGCAAAGACATCAAAATCTAATACAGTGTCGTTGTTAATGTGTTTTTTTGTGCTACAATATGGATCAAGATTATCTTGGATGAAAGCAAAGTTATCAAAATCAAAAGAAGCATCGTCACTTATTTGGTCATTTGTGCCACAACATGGATCAACTTTATCTTGAATAGGATAAGAAGAAAAATCAAGGAAAGGGTGAGGTGTACAAAGGATTGATAGTGCTTGCACCCTTAACGTCTCTATATTTGAGTTTGTTTTCTGCATTTTGTTTTAATAGAGAGATTGAGAAATATGGTGAAGTAACTTTGTTATTGAAAGTGATTGTTAAATGAGAGATATTTATATATAAACACCAATTTTTTATTGTATTATGTTAGTTCAATGGAACACGGTTAGCTTGGATATTTAAGGAGGTAGTTACATGCGGAAGGTGTGAAGATTATTAAAAACTTGCTATTTGTTTAAGTTATACCTTATATTTGTTTCGAAACAATTTTAGGCCAAATAAATTTATTTTTTTATTTTTCAATTAAGGAAATTATATTTGGATTTAAAACCGATTCCCCTCTTTTAGAAAATTATTTTTCTGTTATCATGTGTTAGCGGTGTTAAACTGCTTATGGGTAAGTGCAGCCGCTTCAGTTTTGCTTGTTAGTGGCTACTTATAAAGTTTGTTTGTCGATTATGATTTTCTTGTTGGTTACTAAATTAAAAATAAATAAATAAAATTGATAAATTAAAATTAAACTTGGATGGAAACACTTTATATTTAAAATCCATGACATTGTCCTTACGTAAAAAAATATAATTTAAAAAACATTATAAAATTGAAATATATACTTAATTCTTCTTTAGGAGATAAAACATGTGGATGTATTGTTACAAAGTGTGCTCTAAACATTTTCATATTCTCTATTTATTTGTAAAATTTCCAAATAAATATAGATATAGTTTAAATAGAG
Source organism: Lathyrus oleraceus (assembly GCF_024323335.1). Lineage (NCBI taxonomy): Eukaryota > Viridiplantae > Streptophyta > Magnoliopsida > Fabales > Fabaceae > Lathyrus > Lathyrus oleraceus. Next base: position 512,651,664 of record NC_066583.1, read on the forward strand.
AATGCATATTGGTCCTATTTATTTTCCTTCAGAGTGCAATGAAAAAAATTATTTAGTTGCTTAATGTTGATAGATCTATTTTCGATGATTACATATTATTTTATTTATAATTATTTAAATTTTAATATGAAAAATTGTTAAGGTAAAGACTATATATTATTCAAATAAATTGTAGATCTTTTATGTTTTAACATCTCTGAAATTGACAAGCAAGTTAATAACCATTTTATGTTTTGTAGTAGAAAATTTTAAGACTTATTATAGAAAATTATTATATATTAACTGTATTAATACATTTTCATTTAAGATATGCATGTTAGTTCGTTTATAAAATGATATTAGGCAAGTTTCTAGTAAGGCAAAGATCGAAAACACATTCACATATAGTTTGGGTTATGTTTTATTTTACTTTGCTCTTGGAGATGAGTGGGTTTGTACATAATAATATATTACAACAATCTCCCTATATCTCCCTATCTCATAAGTTTTCATTTTGAGTTCATTTCTTGCATGGAATACATAAGATAACACATTTTTCTTTTATTTTACTTTAACATTAAATTGTTTGGGAGTATAGAGAACACGGGGAAAGGAAGTCATTTAATGGGAAAGGGAGAAGAGGACTTTTCATTTATGTATGAAAGTTTATTATATAAAATATTTGTTATTTTTACCTGCTTTATTTTCCTATTTTGACCTCTAACTTTATAATCTACCATATTAATTTATTTGAAGCTTAAGAGATAAGTCCATATATTTTGTTTTTATGAGTATTAAATTTAAATACCCTCCAAATATAATTTTACAATAAGTACACATTTTAGTTGAAGAAGAAAAAAGTTATCATGTGGCATTGTTATATAATGTCCCTTAGAAAAATGTTTCTTTGATACGTAATAATCATGAAAACTATAAGATACTTATTTTCTAGATCCAAATTGTGATAGAAATTAATATTGCTTGTTTTGTCTTATTTATATTTAATTATTTAAGCGACCACTTTACGTACCTATTTAAACTTTCTTCACAGTGCTTTCTCTATTGACATGAAGAAAAAAAACTAATGTAAAAATAACATGTAGAATTCATAAGGAGTTCTAAATCTTTTTTGTTGGAGGCTATATTATTCAATTTGCCGGTTAAGAAACAAGATAATAATAGAAAAAAAGCATTAAAAACTCGTTTAAAACAATGATCTCATTTGAGGAAGTCACTTAATGGGATTCATAATAAGGTTGTAAGGTCGAATATTTGTTATGGGCACCACATAAACTATTTAATTATATCATTTCATGTATGAAATTGAAGTTGACGATTACTCTAATTGAAAATACAAAATATACTCTTAAAATGAACTTTTTCCATTTTAATGGGGTACAGAGGGAGTAGATGAAATTAAAAATTAAAATTTATGCTCATGTTTCACGATTTGATCCATCATAACTGGAAATGAGAAAAATATATGTGTACCAAGGGTTACTCTTTAATAATACACATATGAGAATATGGATTCTATCATAAAAGATTTAATCATTCTCTCCTCATTGTCATAAGGGGAAGTACAAGCACTTGATTTTTATCAAGAGAAAAATAAATCCTAATGATAACTACCTAATGATTATGTACATATAAATTAATCTACATTGTCAAAATAAGATGAATCCTCAACAATGAAAAAAGTTGGTAATTCGATCTCAAAAGGGGTGCAGGTTTCTACTCAATTCATGCATGTTGGTAAAGAATCCGAATAGCCCGTGTTTGTATGGCAAAAGTGATCTTCGTTTATTGCTCCCTTTTCTTGCTTTATTTGTCACATAAAGCTTCTCATAAGCCGTTAATGTATTTTTGGGTTTTTCACCTTTCCTCTTTTTAATAATGATGTTTTCTACATTGGGCTTTATTGACGTTTTTGACTCTGAAGGATTCAATATAACAAAAGAATCCTTATGGTCACTGTTACTTCGAAGATCCAAATTTTGTCTAAATCTCCAGAGATTTGATGATCCTGTTGAGTTGCTTTTCTCGTAACACTCACTTGAAGCCTTCATTGTAATATTTTGCAATATCTCATTTTGAGTTTCTTTAGAAATACCACTCGATATTGACCGTGGACTTAAATAATTCTTAATAAAGATGTTCTTTAGAGGATGTCGAATATGTGAAGCATTGTTATTTATGGTGGGGAATAATTGAAGCGATTGGTCAAAAGTAGGCAGTAATGCTCTCATTTTTCCATTTTCAAATATGTCATCGGCAAATATATGCATTCCTTTGACATCGGTGCATGCAAAACTAAATTCTTGTTCTTCATTATTCTCTTCGTCGCTTTTTTGAATTTGTTGATTTGTGCTACAATGCGATTGAGATTTATCTTGAGCGGGAGCAAAGACATCAAAATCTAATACAGTGTCGTTGTTTATGTGTTTTTTTGTGCTACAATATGGATCAAGATTATCTTGGATGAAAGCAAAGTTATCAAAATCAAAAGAAGCATCGTCACTTATTTGGTCATTTGTGCCACAACATGGATCAACTTTATCTTGAATAGGAGATAAGCAAGAAAAATCAAGGAAAGGGTGAGGTGTACAAAGGATTGATAGTGCTTGCACCCTTAACGTCTCTATATTTGAGTTTGTTTTCTGCATTTTGTTTTAATAGAGAGATTGAGAAATATGGTGAAGTAACTTTGTTATTGAAAGTGATTGTTAAATGAGAGATATTTATATATAAACACCAATTTTTTATTGTATTATGTTAGTTCAATGGAACACGGTTAGCTTGGATATTTAAGGAGGTAGTTACATGCGGAAGGTGTGAAGATTATTAAAAACTTGCTAATTTGTTTAAGTTATACCTTATATTTGTTTCGAAACAATTTTAGGCCAAATAAATTTATTTTTTTATTTTTTCAATTAAGGAAATTATATTTGGATTTAAAACCGATTCCCCTCTTTTAGAAAATTATTTTTCTGTTATCATGTGTTAGCGGTGTTAAACTGCTTATGGGTAAGTGCAGCCGCTTCAGTTTTGCTTGTTAGTGGCTACTTATAAAGTTTGTTTGTCGATTATGATTTTCTTGTTGGTTACTAAATTAAAAATAATAAAATGAAATTGAAAAATTAAAATTAAACTTGGATGGAAACACTTTATATTTAAAATTCATGACATTGTCCTTACGTAAAAAAATATAATTTAAAAAACATTATAAAATTGAAATATATACTTAATTCTTCTTTAGGAGATAAAACATGTGGATGTATTGCTACAAAGTGTGCTCTAAACATTTTCATATTCTCTATTTATTTATAAAATTTCCAAATAAATATAGATATAGTTTAAATAGAGAATGCATATTGGTCCTATTTATTTTCCTTCAGAGTGCAATGAAAAAATTATTTAGTTGCTTAATGTTGATAGATCTATTTTCGATGATTACATATTATTTTATTTATAATTATTTAAATGTTAATATGAAAAATTGTTAAGGTAAAGACTATATATTATTCAAATAAATTGTAGATATTTTATGTTGTAACATCTCTGAATTTGACAAGCAAGTTAATAACCATTTTATGTTTTGTAGTAGAAAATTTTAAGACTTATTATAGAAAATTATTATATATTAACTGTATTAATACATTTTCATTTAAGATATGCATGTTAGTTCGTTTATAAAATGATATTATGCAAGTTTCTAGTAAGGCAAAGATCGAAAACACATTCACATATAGTTTGGGTTATGTTTTATTTTACTTTGCTCTTGGAGATGAGTGGGTTTGTACATAATAATATATTACAACAATCTCCCTATATCTCCCTATCTCATAAGTTTTCATTTTGACTTCATTTCTTGCATGGAAAACATAAGATAACACATTTTTCTTTTATTTTACTTTAACATTAATTTGTTTGGGAGTATAGAGAACACGGGGAAAGGAAGTCATTTAATGGGAAAGGGAGAAGAGGACTTTTCATTTATGTATGAAAGTTTATTATATAAAATATTTGTTATTTTTACCTGCTTTATTTTCCTATTTTGACCTCTAACTTTATAATCTACCATATTAAATTTATTTGAAGCTTAAGAGATAATTCCATATATTTTGTTTTTATGAGTATTAAATTTAAATACCCTCCAAATATAATTTTACAATAAGTACACATTTTAGTTGAAGAAGAAAAAAGTTATCATGTGGCATTGTTATATAATGTCCCTTAGAAAAATGTTTCTTCGATACGTAATAATCATGAAAACTATAAGATACTTATTTTCTAGATCCAAATCGTGATAGAAATTAATATTGCTTGTTTTGTCTTATTTATATTTAATTATTTAAGCGACCACTTTACGTACCTATTTAAACTTTCTTCACAGTGCTTTCTCTATTGACATGAAGAAAAAAAACTAATGTAAAAATAACATGTAGAATTCATAAGGAGTTCTAAATCTATTTTGTTGGAGGCTATATTATTCAATTTGCCGGTTAAGAAACAAGATAATAATAGAAAAAAAGCATTAAAAACTCGTTTAAAACAATGATCTCATTTGAGGAAGTCACTTAATGGGATTCATAATAAGGTTGTAAGGTCGAATATTTGTTATGGGCACCACATAAACTATTTAATTATATCATTTCATGTAGGAAATTGAAGTTGAAGATTATTCTAATTGAAAATACAAAATATACTCTTAAAATGAACTTTTTCCATTTTAATGGGGTACAGAGGGAGTTAGATGAAATTAAAAATTAAAATTTATGCTCATGTTTCACGATTTGATCCATCATAACTGGAAATGAGAAAAATATATGTGTACCAAGTGTTACCCTTTAATAATACACATATGCGAATATGGATTCTATCATAAAAGATTTAATCATTCTCTCCTCATTGTCATAAGGGGAAGTACAAGCACTTGATTTTTATCAAGAGAAAAATAAATCCTAATGATAACTACCTAATGATTATGTACATATAAATTAATCTACGTTGTCAAAATAATATGAATCCTCAACAATGAAAAAAGTTGGTAATTCGATCTCAAAAGGGGTGCAGGTTTCTACTCAATTCATGCATGTTGGTAAAGAATCCGAATAGCCCGTGTTTGTATGGCAAAAGTGATCTTCGTTTATTGCTCCCTTTTCTTGCTTTATTTGTCACATAAAGCTTCTCATAAGCCGTTAATGTATTTTTGGTTTTTCACCTTTCCTCTTTTTAATAATGATGTTTTCTACATTGGGCTTTATTGACGTTTTTGACTCTGAAGGATTCAATATAACAAAAGAATCCTTATGGTCACTGTTACTTCGAAGATCCAAATTTTGTCTAAATCTCCAGAGATTTGATGATCCTGTTGAGTTGCTTTTCTCGTAACACTCACTTGAAGCCTTCATTGTAATATTTTGCAATATCTCATTTTGAGTTTCTTTAGAAATACCACTCGATATTGACGTGGACTTAAATAATTCTTAATAAAGATGTTCTTTAGAGGATGTCGAATATGTGAAGCATTGTTATTTATGGTGGGGAATAATTGAAGCGATTGGTCAAAAGTAGGCAGTAATGCTCTCATTTTTCCATTTTCAAATATGTCATCGGCAAATATATGCATTCCTTTGACATTGGTGCATGCAAAACTAAATTCTTGTTCTTCATTATTTTCTTCGTCGCTTTTTTGAATTTGTTGATTTGTGCTACAATGCAATTGAGAGTTATCTTGAGCGGGAGCAAAGACTTCAAAATCTAATACAGTGTCGTTGTTTATGTGTTTTTTTGTGCTACAATATGGATCAAGATTATCTTGGATGAAAGCAAAGTTATCAAAATCAAAAGAAGCATCGTCACTTATTTGGTCATTTGTGCCACAACATGGATCAACTTTATCTTGAATAGGAGATAAGCAAGAAAAATCAAGGAAAGGGTGAGGTGTACAAAGGATTGATAGTGCTTGCACCCTTAACGTCTCTATATTTGAGTTTGTTTTCTGCATTTTGTTTTAATAGAGAGATTGAGAAATATGGTGAAGTAACTTTGTTATTGAAAGTGATTGTTAAATGAGAGATATTTATATATAACACCAATTTTTTATTGTATTATGTTAGTTCAATGGAACACGGTTAGCTTGGATATTTAAGGAGGTAGTTACATGCGGAAGGTGTGAAGATTATTAAAAACTTGCTAATTTGTTTAAGTTATACCTTATATTTGTTTCGAAACAATTTTAGGCCAAATAAATTTATTTTTTATTTTTTTCAATTAAGGAAATTATATTTGGATTTAAAACCGATTCCCCTCTTTTAGAAAATTATTTTTCTGTTATCATGTGTTAGCGGTGTTAAACTGCTTATGGGTAAGTGCAGCCGCTTCAGTTTTGCTTGTTAGTGGCTACTTATAAAGTTTGTTTGTCGATTATGATTTTCTTGTTGGTTACTAAATTAAAAATAATAAAATGAAATTGAAAAATTAAAATTAAACTTGGATGGAAACACTTTATATTTAAAATTCATGACATTGTCCTTACGTAAAAAAATATAATTTAAAAAACATTATAAAATTGAAATATATACTTAATTCTTCTTTAGGAGATAAAACATGTGGATGTATTGCTACAAAGTGTGCTCTAAACATTTTCATATTCTCTATTTATTTATAAAATTTCCAAATAAATATAGATATAGTTTAAATAGAGAATGCATATTGGTCCTATTTATTTTCCTTCAGAGTGCAATGAAAAAAATTATTTAGTTGCTTAATGTTGATAGATCTATTTTCGATGATTACATATTATTTTATTTATAATTATTTAAATGTTAATATGAAAAATTGTTAAGGTAAAGACTATATATTATTCAAATAAATTGTAGATATTTTATGTTGTAACATCTCTGAATTTGACAAGCAAGTTAATAACCATTTTATGTTTTGTAGTAGAAAATTTTAAGACTTATTATAGAAAATTATTATATATTAACTGTATTAATACATTTTCATTTAAGATATGCATGTTAGTTCGTTTATAAAATGATATTATGCAAGTTTCTAGTAAGGCAAAGATCGAAAACACATTCACATATAGTTTGGGTTATGTTTTATTTTACTTTGCTCTTGGAGATGAGTGGGTTTGTACATAATAATATATTACAACAATCTCCCTATATCCCTATCTCATAAGTTTTCATTTTGACTTCATTTCTTGCATGGAAAACATAAGATAACACATTTTTCTTTATTTTACTTTAACATTAATTTGTTTGGGAGTATAGAGAACACGGGGAAAGGAAGTCATTTAATGGGAAAGGGAGAAGAGGACTTTTCATTTATGTATGAAAGTTTATTATATAAAATATTTGTTATTTTTACCTGCTTTATTTTCCTATTTTGACCTCTAACTTTATAATCTACCATATTATTTTATTTGAAGCTTAAGAGATAAGTCCATATATTTTGTTTTTATGAGTATTAAATTTAAATACCCTCCAAATATAATTTTACAATAAGTACACATTTTAGTTGAAGAAGAAAAAAGTTATCATGTGGCATTGTTATATAATGTCCCTTAGAAAAATGTTTCTTCGATACGTAATAATCATGAAAACTATAAGATACTTATTTTCTAGATCCAAATCGTGATAGAAATTAATATTGCTTTTTGTCTTATTTATATTTAATTATTTAAGCGACCACTTTACGTACCTATTTAAACTTTCTTCACAGTGCTTTCTCTATTGACATGAAGAAAAAAAACTAATGTAAAAAGAACATGTAGAATTCATAAGGAGTTCTAAATCTATTTTGTTGGAGGCTATATTATTCAATTTTCGGTTAAGAAACAAGATAATAATAGAAAAAAGCATTAAAAACTCGTTTAAAACAATGATCTCATTTGAGGAAGTCACTTAATGGGATTCATAATAAGGTTGTAAGGTCGAATATTTGTTATGGGCACCACATAAACTATTTAATTATATCATTTCATGTAGGAAATTGAAGTTGACGATTATTCTAATTGAAAATACAAAATATACTCTTAAAATGAACTTTTTCCATTTTAATGGGGTACAGAGGGAGTTAGATGAAATTAAAAATTAAAATTTATGCTCATGTTTCACGATTTGATCCATCATAACTGGAAATGAGAAAAATATATGTGTACCAAGTGTTACCCTTTAATAATACACATATGCGAATATGGATTCTATCATAAAAGATTTAATCATTCTCTCCTCATTGTCATAAGGGGAAGTACAAGCACTTGATTTTTATCAAGAGAAAAATAAATCCTAATGATAACTACCTAATGATTATGTACATATAAATTAATCTACATTGTCAAAATAAGATGAATCCTCAACAATGAAAAAAGTTGGTAATTCGATCTCAAAAGGGGTGCAGGTTTCTACTCAATTCATGCATGTTGGTAAAGAATCCGAATAGCCCGTGTTTGTATGGCAAAAGTGATCTTTGTTTATTGCTCCCTTTTCTTGCTTTATTTGTCACATAAAGCTTCTCATAAGCCGTTAATGTATTTTGGGTTTTTCACCTTTCCTCTTTTTAATAATGATGTTTTCTACATTGGGCTTTATTGACGTTTTTGACTCTGAAGGATTCAATATAACAAAAGAATCCTTATGGTCACTGTTACTTCGAAGATCCAAATTTTGTCTAAATCTCCAGAGATTTGATGATCCTGTTGAGTTGCTTTTCTCGTAACACTCACTTGAAGCCTTCATTGTAATATTTTGCAATATCTCATTTTGAGTTTCTTTAGAAATACCACTCGATATTGACTGTGGACTTAAATAATTCTTAATAAAGATGTTCTTTAGAGGATGTCGAATATGTGAAGCATTGTTATTTATGGTGGGGAATAATTGAAGCGATTGGTCAAAAGTAGGCAGTAATGCTCTCATTTTTCCATTTTCAAATATGTCATCGGCAAATATATGCATTCCTTTGACATTGGTGCATGCAAAACTAAATTCTTGTTCTTCATTTTTCTTCGTCGCTTTTTTGAATTTGTTGATTTGTGCTACAATGCAATTGAGAGTTATCTTGAGCGGGAGCAAAGACTTCAAAATCTAATACAGTGTCGTTGTTTATGTGTTTTTTTGTGCTACAATATGGATCAAGATTATCTTGGATGAAAGCAAAGTTATCAAAATCAAAAGAAGCATCGTCACTTATTTGGTCATTTGTGCCACAACATGGATCAACTTTATCTTGAATAGGAGATAAGCAAGAAAAATCAAGGAAAGGGTGAGGTGTACAAAGGATTGATAGTGCTTGCACCCTTAACGTCTCTATATTTGAGTTTGTTTTCTGCATTTTGTTTTAATAGAGAGATTGAGAAATATGGTGAAGTAACTTTGTTATTGAAAGTGATTGTTAAATGAGAGATATTTATATAAACACCAATTTTTTATTGTATTATGTTAGTTCAATGGAACACGGTTAGCTTGGATATTTAAGGAGGTAGTTACATGCGGAAGGTGTGAAGATTATTAAAAACTTGCTAATTTGTTTAAGTTATACCTTATATTTGTTTCGAAACAATTTTAGGCCAAATAAATTTATTTTTTTTTTTTTCAATTAAGGAAATTATATTTGGATTTAAAACCGATTCCCCTCTTTTAGAAAATTATTTTCTGTTATCATGTGTTAGCGGTGTTAAACTGCTTATGGGTAAGTGCAGCCGCTTCAGTTTTGCTTGTTAGTGGCTACTTATAAAGTTTGTTTGTCGATTATGATTTTCTTGTTGGTTACTAAATTAAAAATAATAAAATGAAATTGAAAAATTAAAATTAAACTTGGATGGAAACACTTTATATTTAAAATTCATGACATTGTCCTTACGTAAAAAAATATAATTTAAAAAACATTATAAAATTGAAATATATACTTAATTCTTCTTTAGGAGATAAAACATGTGGATGTATTGCTACAAAGTGTGCTCTAAACATTTTCATATTCTCTATTTATTATAAAATTTCCAAATAAATATAGATATAGTTTAAATAGAGAATGCATATTGGTCCTATTTATTTTCCTTCAGAGTGCAATGAAAAAATTATTTAGTTGCTTAATGTTGATAGATCTATTTTCGATGATTACATATTATTTTATTTATAATTATTTAAATGTTAATATGAAAATTGTTAAGGTAAAGACTATATATTATTCAAATAAATTGTAGATATTTTATGTTGTAACATCTCTGAATTGACAAGCAAGTTAATAACCATTTTATGTTTTGTAGTAGAAAATTTTAAGACTTATTATAGAAAATTATTATATATTAACTGTATTAATACATTTTCATTTAAGATATGCATGTTAGTTCGTTTATAAAATGATATTATGCAAGTTTCTAGTAAGGCAAAGATCGAAAACACATTCACATATAGTTTGGGTTATGTTTTATTTTACTTTGCTCTTGGAGATGAGTGGGTTTGTACATAATAATATATTACAACAATCTCCCTATATCTCCCTATCTCATAAGTTTTCATTTTGACTTCATTTCTTGCATGGAAAACATAAGATAACACATTTTTCTTTTATTTTACTTTAACATTAATTTGTTTGGGAGTATAGAGAACACGGGGAAAGGAAGTCATTTAATGGGAAAGGGAGAAGAGGACTTTTCATTTATGTATGAAAGTTTATTATATAAAATATTTGTTATTTTTACCTGCTTTATTTTCCTATTTTGACCTCTAACTTTATAATCTACCATATTATTTTATTTGAAGCTTAAGAGATAAGTCCATATATTTTGTTTTTATGAGTATTAAATTTAAATACCCTCCAAATATAATTTTACAATAAGTACACATTTTAGTTGAAGAAGAAAAAAGTTATCATGTGGCATTGTTATATAATGTCCCTTAGAAAAATGTTTCTTCGATACGTAATAATCATGAAAACTATAAGATACTTATTTTCTAGATCCAAATCGTGATAGAAATTAATATTGCTTGTTTTGTCTTATTTATATTTAATTATTTAAGCGACCACTTTACGTACCTATTTAAACTTTCTTCACAGTGCTTTCTCTATTGACATGAAGAAAAAAACTAATGTAAAAAGAACATGTAGAATTCATAGGAGTTCTAAATCTATTTTGTTGGAGGCTATATTATTCAATTTGCCGGTTAAGAAACAAGATAATAATAGAAAAAAGGCGTTAAAAACTCGTTTAAAACAATGATCTCATTTGAGGAAGTCACTTAATGGGATTCGTAATAAGGTTGTAAGGTCGAATATTTGTTATGGGCACCACATAAACTATTTAATTATATCATTTCATGTAGGAAATTGAAGTTGACGATTATTCTAATTGAAAATACAAAATATACTCTTAAAATGAACTTTTTCCATTTTAATGGGGTACAGAGGGAGTTAGATGAAATTAAAAATTAAAATTTATGCTCATGTTTCACGATTTGATCCATCATAACTGGAAATGAGAAAAATATATGTGTACCAAGTGTTACCCTTTAATAATACACATATGCGAATATGGATTCTATCATAAAAGATTTAATCATTCTCTCCTCATTGTCATAAGGGGAAGTACAAGCACTTGATTTTTATCAAGAGAAAAATAAATCCTAATGATAACTACCTAATGATTATGTACATATAAATTAATCTACATTGTCAAAATAAGATGAATCCTCAACAATGAAAAAAGTTGGTAATTCGATCTCAAAAGGGGTGCAGGTTTCTACTCAATTCATGCATGTTGGTAAAGAATCCGAATAGCCCGTGTTTGTATGGCAAAAGTGATCTTCGTTTATTGCTCCCTTTTCTTGCTTTATTTGTCACATAAAGCTTCTCATAAGCCGTTAATGTATTTTTGGGTTTTTCACCTTTCCTCTTTTTAATAATGATGTTTTCTACATTGGGCTTTATTGACGTTTTTGACTCTGAAGGATTCAATATAACAAAAGAATCCTTATGGTCACTGTTACTTCGAAGATCCAAATTTTGTCTAAATCTCCAGAGATTTGATGATCCTGTTGAGTTGCTTTTCTCGTAACACTCACTTGAAGCCTTCATTGTAATATTTTGCAATATCTCATTTTGAGTTTCTTTAGAAATACCACTCGATATTGACCGTGGACTTAAATAATTCTTAATAAAGATGTTCTTTAGAGGATGTCGAATATGTGAAGCATTGTTATTTATGGTGGGGAATAATTGAAGCGATTGGTCAAAAGTAGGCAGTAATGCTCTCATTTTTCCATTTTCAAATATGTCATCGGCAAATATATGCATTCCTTTGACATGGTGCATGCAAAACTAAATTCTTGTTCTTCATTTTCTTCGTCGCTTTTTTGAATTTGTTGATTTGTGCTACAATGCATTGAGAGTTATCTTGAGCGGGAGCAAAGACTTCAAAATCTAATACAGTGTCGTTGTTTATGTGTTTTTTGTGCTACAATATGGGTCAAGATTATCTTGGATGAAAGCAAAGTTATCAAAATCAAAAGAAGCATCGTCACTTATTTGGTCATTTGTGCCACAACATGGATCAACTTTATCTTGAATAGGAGATAAGCAAGAAAAATCAAGGAAAGGGTGAGGTGTACAAAGGATTGATAGTGCTTGCACCCTTAACGTCTATATTTGAGTTTGTTTTCTGCATTTTGTTTTAATAGAGAGATTGAGAAATATGGTGAAGTAACTTTGTTATTGAAAGTGATTGTTAAATGAGAGATATTTATATATAAACACCAATTTTTTATTGTATTATGTTAGTTCAATGGAACACGGTTAGCTTGGATATTTAAGGAGGTAGTTACATGCGGAAGGTGTGAAGATTATTAAAAACTTGCTAATTTGTTTAAGTTATACCTTATATTTGTTTCGAAACAATTTTAGGCCAAATAAATTTATTTTTTATTTTTTCAATTAAGGAAATTATATTTGGATTTAAAACCGATTCCCCTCTTTTAGAAAATTATTTTTCTGTTATCATGTGTTAGCGGTGTTAAACTGCTTATGGGTAAGTGCAGCCGCTTCAGTTTTGCTTGTTAGTGGCTACTTATAAAGTTTGTTTGTCGATTATGATTTTCTTGTTGGTTACTAAATTAAAAATAATAAAATGAAATTGAAAAATTAAAATTAAACTTGGATGGAAACACTTTATATTTAAAATTCATGACATTGTCCTTACGTAAAAAAATATAATTTAAAAACATTATAAAATTGAAATATATACTTAATTCTTCTTTAGGAGATAAAACATGTGGATGTATTGCTACAAAGTGTGCTCTAAACATTTTCATATTCTCTATTTATTTATAAAATTTCCAAATAAATATAGATATAGTTTAAATAGAGAATGCATATTGGTCCTATTTATTTTCCTTCAGAGTGCAATGAAAAAAATTATTTAGTTGCTTAATGTTGATAGATCTATTTTCGATGATTACATATTATTTTATTTATAATTATTTAAATGTTAATATGAAAATTGTTAAGGTAAAGACTATATATTATTCAAATAAATTGTAGATATTTTATGTTGTAACATCTCTGAATTTGACAAGCAAGTTAATAACCATTTTATGTTTTGTAGTAGAAAATTTTAAGACTTATTATAGAAAATTATTATATATTAACTGTATTAATACATTTTCATTTAAGATATGCATGTTAGTTCGTTTATAAAATGATATTATGCAAGTTTCTAGTAAGGCAAAGATCGAAAACACATTCACATATAGTTTGGGTTATGTTTTATTTTACTTTGCTCTTGGAGATGAGTGGGTTTGTACATAATAATATATTACAACAATCTCCCTATATCTCCCTATCTCATAAGTTTTCATTTTGACTTCATTTCTTGCATGGAAAACATAAGATAACACATTTCTTTTATTTTACTTTAACATTAATTTGTTGGGAGTATAGAGAACACGGGGAAAGGAAGTCATTTAATGGGAAAGGGAGAAGAGGACTTTTCATTTATGTATGAAAGTTTATTATATAAAATATGTTATTTTTACCTGCTTTATTTTCCTATTTTGACCTCTAACTTTATAATCTACCATATTATTTTATTTGAAGCTTAAGAGATAAGTCCATATATTTTGTTTTTATGAGTATTAAATTTAAATACCCTCCAAATATAATTTTACAATAAGTACACATTTTAGTTGAAGAAGAAAAAAGTTATCATGTGGCATTGTTATATAATGTCCCTTAGAAAATTGTTTCTTCGATACGTAATAATCATGAAAACTATAAGATACTTATTTTCTAGATCCAAATCGTGATAGAAATTAATATTGCTTGTTTTGTCTTATTTATATTTAATTATTTAAGCGACCACTTTACGTACCTATTTAAACTTTCTTCACAGTGCTTTCTCTATTGACATGAAGAAAAAAAACTAATGTAAAAAGAACATGTAGAATTCATACGGAGTTCTAAATCTATTTTGTTGGAGGCTATATTATTCAATTTGCCGGTTAAGAAACAAGATAATAATAGAAAAAAGGCGTTAAAAACTCGTTTAAAACAATGATCTCATTTGAGGAAGTCACTTAATGGGATTCGTAATAAGGTTGTAAGGTCGAATATTTGTTATGGGCACCACATAAACTATTTAATTATATCATTTCATGTAGGAAATTGTAGTTGACGATTATTCTAATTGAAAATACAAAATATACTCTTAAAATGAACTTTTTCCATTTTAATGGGGTACAGAGGGAGTTAGATGAAATTAAAAAATTAAAATTTATGCTCATGTTTCACGATTTGATCCATCATAACTGGAAATGAGAAAAATAAATGTGTACCAAGTGTTACCCTTTAATAATACACATATGCGAATATGGATTCTATCATAAAAGATTTAATCATTCTCTCCTCATTGTCATAAGGGGAAGTACAAGCACTTGATTTTTATCAAGAGAAAAATAAATCCTAATGATAACTACCTAATGATTATGTACATATAAATTAATCTACATTGTCAAAATAATATGAATCCTCAACAATGAAAAAAGTTGGTAATTCGATCTCAAAAGGGGTGCAGGTTTCTACTCAATTCATGCATGTTGGTAAAGAATCCGAATAGCCCGTGTTTGTATGGCAAAAGTGATCTTCGTTTATTGCTCCCTTTTCTTGCTTTATTTGTCACATAAAGCTTCTCATAAGCCGTTAATGTATTTTTGGGTTTTTCACCTTTCCTCTTTTTAATAATGATGTTTTCTACATTGGGCTTTATTGACGTTTTTGACTCTGAAGGATTCAATATAACAAAAGAATCCTTATGGTCACTGTTACTTCGAAGATCCAAATTTTGTCTAAATCTCCAGAGATTTGATGATCCTGTTGAGTTGCTTTTCTCGTAACACTCACTTGAAGCCTTCATTGTAATATTTTGCAATATCTCATTTTGAGTTTCTTTAGAAATACCACTCGATATTGACGTGGACTTAAATAATTCTTAATAAAGATGTTCTTTAGAGGATGTCGAATATGTGAAGCATTGTTATTTATGGTGGGGAATAATTGAAGCGATTGGTCAAAAGTAGGCAGTAATGCTCTCATTTTTCCATTTTCAAATATGTCATCGGCAAATATATGCATTCCTTTGACATTGGTGCATGCAAAACTAAATTCTTGTTCTTCATTATTTTCTTCGTCGCTTTTTTGAATTGTTGATTTGTGCTACAATGCAATTGAGAGTTATCTTGAGCGGGAGCAAAGACTTCAAAATCTAATACAGTGTCGTTGTTTATGTGTTTTTTTGTGCTACAATATGGATCAAGATTATCTTGGATGAAAGCAAAGTTATCAAAATCAAAAGAAGCATCGTCACTTATTTGGTCATTTGTGCCACAACATGGATCAACTTTATCTTGAATAGGAGATAAGCAAGAAAAATCAAGGAAAGGGTGAGGTGTACAAAGGATTGATAGTGCTTGCACCCTTAACGTCTCTATATTTGAGTTTGTTTTCTGCATTTTGTTTTAATAGAGAGATTGAGAAATATGGTGAAGTAACTTTGTTATTGAAAGTGATTGTTAAATGAGAGATATTTATATATAAACACAATTTTTTATTGTATTATGTTAGTTCAATGGAACACGGTTAGCTTGGATATTTAAGGAGGTAGTTACATGCGGAAGGTGTGAAGATTATTAAAAACTTGCTAATTTGTTTAAGTTATACCTTATATTTGTTTCGAAACAATTTTAGGCCAAATAAATTTATTTTATTTTTTTCAATTAAGGAAATTATATTTGGATTTAAAACCGATTCCCCTCTTTTAGAAAATTATTTTCTGTTTCATGTGTTAGCGGTGTTAAACTGCTTATGGGTAAGTGCAGCCGCTTCAGTTTTGCTTGTTAGTGGCTACTTATAAAGTTTGTTTGTCGATTATGATTTTCTTGTTGGTTACTAAATTAAAAATAATAAAATGAAATTGAAAAATTAAAATTAAACTTGGATGGAAACACTTTATATTTAAAATTCATGACATTGTCCTTACGTAAAAAAATATAATTAAAAAACATTATAAAATTGAAATATATACTTAATTCTTCTTTAGGAGATAAAACATGTGGATGTATTGCTACAAAGTGTGCTCTAAACATTTTCATATTCTCTATTTATTTATAAATTTCCAAATAAATATAGATATAGTTTAAATAGAGAATGCATATTGGTCCTATTTATTTTCCTTCAGAGTGCAATGAAAAAAATTATTTAGTTGCTTAATGTTGATAGATCTATTTTCGATGATTACATATTATTTTATTTATAATTATTTAAATGTTAATATGAAAAATGTTAAGGTAAAGACTATATATTATTCAAATAAATTGTAGATATTTTATGTTGTAACATCTCTGAATTTGACAAGCAAGTTAATAACCATTTTATGTTTTGTAGTAGAAAATTTTAAGACTTATTATAGAAAATTATTATATATTAACTGTATTAATACATTTTCATTTAAGATATGCATGTTAGTTCGTTTATAAAATGATATTATGCAAGTTTCTAG
This sequence comes from Lathyrus oleraceus, assembly GCF_024323335.1. Lineage (NCBI taxonomy): Eukaryota > Viridiplantae > Streptophyta > Magnoliopsida > Fabales > Fabaceae > Lathyrus > Lathyrus oleraceus. The sequence goes on from NC_066583.1 coordinate 512,668,699, forward strand.
TAAGGCAAAGATCGAAAACACATTCACATATAGTTTGGGTTATGTTTTATTTTACTTTGCTCTTGGAGATGAGTGGGTTTGTACATAATAATATATTACAACAATCTCCCTATATCTCCCTATCTCATAAGTTTTCATTTTGACTTCATTTCTTGCATGGAAAACATAAGATAACACATTTTTCTTTTATTTTACTTTAACATTAATTTGTTTGGGAGTATAGAGAACACGGGGAAAGGAAGTCATTTAATGGGAAAGGGAGAAGAGGACTTTTCATTTATGTATGAAAGTTTATTATATAAAATATTTGTTATTTTTACCTGCTTTATTTTCCTATTTTGACCTCTAACTTTATAATCTACCATATTTTTATTTGAAGCTTAAGAGATAAGTCCATATTTTGTTTTTATGAGTATTAAATTTAAATACCCTCCAAATATAATTTTACAATAAGTACACATTTTATTGAAGAAGAAAAAGTTATCATGTGGCATTGTTATATAATGTCCCTTAGAAAAATGTTTCTTCGATACGTAATAATCATGAAAACTATAAGATACTTATTTTCTAGATCCAAATCGTGATAGAAATTAATATTGCTTGTTTTGTCTTATTTATATTTAATTATTTAAGCGACCACTTTACGTACCTATTTAAACTTTCTTCACAGTGCTTTCTCTATTGACATGAAGAAAAAAAACTAATGTAAAAAGAACATGTAGAATTCATAAGGAGTTCTAAATCTATTTTGTTGGAGGCTATATTATTCAATTTGCCGGTTAAGAAACAAGATAATAATAGAAAAAAGCTTTAAAACTCGTTTAAAACAATGATCTCATTTGAGGAAGTCACTTAATGGGATTCGTAATAAGGTTGTAAGGTCGAATATTTGTTATGGGCACCACATAAACTATTTAATTATATCATTTCATGTAGGAAATTGAAGTTGACGATTATTCTAATTGAAATACAAAATATACTCTTAAAATGAACTTTTTCCATTTTAATGGGGTACAGAGGGAGTTAGATGAAATTAAAAATTAAAATTTATGCTCATGTTTCACGATTTGATCCATCATAACTGGAAATGAGAAAAATATATGTGTACCAAGTGTTACCCTTTAATAATACACATATGCGAATATGGATTCTATCATAAAAGATTTAATCATTCTCTCCTCATTGTCATAAGGGGAAGTACAAGCACTTGATTTTTATCAAGAGAAAAATAAATCCTAATGATAACTACCTAATGATTATGTACATATAAATTAATCTACATTGTCAAAATAAGATGAATCCTCAACAATGAAAAAAGTTGGTAATTCGATCTCAAAAGGGGTGCAGGTTTCTACTCAATTCATGCATGTTGGTAAAGAATCCGAATAGCCCGTGTTTGTATGGCAAAAGTGATCTTCGTTATTGCTCCCTTTTCTTGCTTTATTTGTCACATAAAGCTTCTCATAAGCCGTTAATGTATTTTGGGTTTTTCACCTTTCCTCTTTAATAATGATGTTTTCTACATTGGGCTTTATTGACGTTTTTGACTCTGAAGGATTCAATATAACAAAAGAATCCTTATGGTCACTGTTACTTCGAAGATCCAAATTTTGTCTAAATCTCCAGAGATTTGATGATCCTGTTGAGTTGCTTTTCTCGTAACACTCACTTGAAGCCTTCATTGTAATATTTTGCAATATCTCATTTTGAGTTTCTTTAGAAATACCACTCGATATTGACTGTGGACTTAAATAATTCTTAATAAAGATGTTCTTTAGAGGATGTCGAATATGTGAAGCATTGATATTTATGGTGGGGAATAATTGAAGCGATTGGTCAAAAGTAGGCAGTAATGCTCTCATTTTTCCATTTTCAAATATGTCATCGGCAAATATATGCATTCCTTTGACATTGGTGCATGCAAAACTAAATTCTTGTTCTTCATTATTTTCTTCGTCGCTTTTTTGAATTTGTTGATTTGTGCTACAATGCAATTGAGAGTTATCTTGAGCGGGAGCAAAGACTTCAAAATCTAATACAGTGTCGTTGTTTATGTGTTTTTTGTGCTACAATATGGGTCAAGATTATCTTGGATGAAAGCAAAGTTATCAAAATCAAAAGAAGCATCGTCACTTATTTGGTCATTTGTGCCACAACATGGATCAACTTTATCTTGAATAGGAGATAAGCAAGAAAAATCAAGGAAAGGGTGAGGTGTACAAAGGATTGATAGTGCTTGCACCCTTAACGTCTCTATATTTGAGTTGTTTTCTGCATTTTGTTTTATAGAGAGATTGAGAAATATGGTGAAGTAACTTTGTTATTGAAAGTGATTGTTAAATGAGAGATATTTATATAAACACCAATTTTTATTGTATTATGTTAGTTCAATGGAACACGGTTAGCTTGGATATTTAAGGAGGTAGTTACATGCGGAAGGTGTGAAGATTATTAAAAACTTGCTAATTTGTTTAAGTTATACCTTATATTTGTTTCGAAACAATTTTAGGCCAAATAAATTTATTTTTTTATTTTTTTCAATTAAGAAATTATATTTGGATTTAAAACCGATTCCCCTCTTTTAGAAAATTATTTTTCTGTTATCATGTGTTAGCGGTGTTAAACTGCTTATGGGTAAGTGCAGCCGCTTCAGTTTTGCTTGTTAGTGGCTACTTATAAAGTTTGTTTGTCGATTATGATTTTCTTGTTGGTTACTAAATTAAAAATAATAAAATGAAATTGAAAAATTAAAATTAAACTTGGATGGAAACACTTTATATTTAAAATTCATGACATTGTCCTTACGTAAAAAAATATAATTTAAAAAACATTATAAAATTGAAATATATACTTAATTCTTCTTTAGGAGATAAAACATGTGGATGTATTGCTACAAAGTGTGCTCTAAACATTTTCATATTCTCTATTTATTTATAAAATTTCCAAATAAATATAGATATAGTTTAAATAGAGAATGCATATTGGTCCTATTATTTTCCTTCAGAGTGCAATGAAAAAAATTATTTAGTTGCTTAATGTTGATAGATCTATTTTCGATGATTACATATTATTTTATTTATAATTATTTAAATGTTAATATGAAAATTGTTAAGGTAAAGATATATTATTCAAATAAATTGTAGATATTTTATGTTGTAACATCTCTGAATTTGACAAGCAAGTTAATAACCATTTTATGTTTTGTAGTAGAAAATTTAAGACTTATTATAGAAAATTATTATATATTAACTGTATTAATACATTTTCATTTAAGATATGCATGTTAGTTCGTTATAAAATGATATTATGCAAGTTTCTAGTAAGGCAAAGATCGAAAACACATTCACATATAGTTTGGGTTATGTTTTATTTTACTTTGCTCTTGGAGATGAGTGGGTTTGTACATAATAATATATTACAACAATCTCCCTATATCTCCCTATCTCATAAGTTTTCATTTTGACTCATTTCTTGCATGGAAAACATAAGATAACACATTTTTCTTTTATTTTACTTTAACATTAATTTGTTTGGGAGTATAGAGAACACGGGGAAAGGAAGTCATTTAATGGGAAAGGGAGAAGAGGACTTTCATTTATGTATGAAAGTTATTATATAAAATATTTGTTATTTTACCTGCTTTATTTTCCTATTTTGACCTCTAACTTTATAATCTACCATATTATTTATTTGAAGCTTAAGAGATAAGTCCATATATTTTGTTTTTATGAGTATTAATTTAAATACCTCCAAATATAATTTTACAATAAGTACACATTTTAGTTGAAGAAGAAAAAAGTTATCATGTGGCATTGTTATATAATGTCCCTTAGAAAAATGTTTCTTCGATACGTAATAATCATGAAAACTATAAGATACTTATTTTCTAGATCCAAATCGTGATAGAAATAATATTGCTTGTTTTGTCTTATTATATTTAATTATTTAAGCGACCACTTTACGTACCTATTTAAACTTTCTTCACAGTGCTTTCTCTATTGACATGAAGAAAAAAAACTAATGTAAAAAGAACATGTAGAATTCATAAGGAGTTCTAAATCTATTTTGTTGGAGGCTATATTATTCAATTTCCGGTTAAGAAACAAGATAATAATAGAAAAAAAGCATTAAAAACTCGTTTAAAACAATGATCTCATTTGAGGAAGTCACTTAATGGGATTCGTAATAAGGTTGTAAGGTCGAATATTTGTTATGGGCACCACATAAACTATTTAATTATATCATTTCATGTAGGAAATTGAAGTTGACGATTATTCTAATTGAAAATACAAAATATACTCTTAAAATGAACTTTTTCCATTTTAATGGGTACAGAGGGAGTTAGATGAAATTAAAAATTAAAATTTATGCTCATGTTTCACGATTTGATCCATCATAACTGGAAATGAGAAAAATATATGTGTACCAAGTGTTTACCCTTTCATAATACACATATGCGAATATGGATTCTATCATAAAAGATTTAATCATTCTCTCCTCATTGTCATAAGGGGAAGTACAAGCACTTGATTTTTATCAGAGAAAAATAAATCTAATGATAACTACCTAATGATTATGTA
>NC_066583.1:512673291-512733656 GCF_024323335.1 Lathyrus oleraceus
ATTCCATTTTAAATTTCATTTATTCATAATAGTGTTATAGTATTTTAAAGATTTACACAAATTTCTTACAAAAAGTAAGTTCCAGAGCTAAACTGAAGTGCACGTTTTTTATTTTTATTGAACTCATACAATAAAATTCATGGTGAAAACAACAACATGTTGTCTTCTCAAGATGAGTATAACATTGTCCCCCTTTTCCAAATCCCTTGCACGGCAATCCTGGTCGCACGTTGCAACACAAGCCCTATACAAACTCCTCCGGGAGGGACCAAAATACTGGTAACCAATCCTGAATCAACCAAAATTTAAAATTAGTTTGTTCTGACATTGCTTCATATTTTTACATTAAAAATCTCAATCTAATGTTCTTTCGAATTTAGAATTGATTAAACCATAATTGAATTGTTATTGATCTACATATCTTGTTTAAAAAGAAATCAACTTCTTAGAAGGGTTAAACAATCACATAATTTTTAGACGAGTCTTTTTTACTTTCTTTTGAATATAAAGATGCAATATAGTTTCAATAAAAACATTTGGTGTTAGTAAATTCTACTTTAAATTGAAACTCAAAAATAAAAATAAAAATTTCATTCTTACCCAACTAACCATCAAAACAAGGCATAAAACACTCAAAAACAAGATTGATTGGTGTGACATGCCATTTTGTAAGATTTCAATTTATTTTATTTCGTTAACGAGTAAGACTAACATAACTTCTATTATATAGGCCTAAAAACTGTATTAGTTTTTTAATATCTCATTTGACTATTAACTTTACATAAATTTATTAATGGAATCTTAAAGTAAGAAAGATAGATTTAAATAAATAAGTGGTCAATAAAATGAATTTGATAATATTGAAAATAATTTTCATTTTCTATTGAATTTTGAAAGGACATAAATGATATTATTCATCAATGACTTCATACCTATAGTCAATTTTAATGATTAAAATATAATAAATAGATTTATATTTATTTCTTTGTAACGAGTAAGACTAACATAACTTCTATATATAGGCCTAAAAACTGTATTTGTTTTTTAATATCTCATTGACTATTAACTTTACATAAATTTATTATTGAATCTTAATTAAGAAAGATAGGTTAGATTTAAATAAATAAAGTGTTCAATAAAATGAATTTGATAATATTGAAATATAATCTTCATTTCTATTGAATTTTGAAAGGAACATAAAATGATATTATTCATCAATGACTTAATACCTATAGTCAATTTTAATTATTAAAATATAATAAATAGATTTATAATACATAAAATTATTGTAATATATGATTATAAACATGTAGTTTTAATTGAATAGATTATTATAATATAAAATTAATAAATTTATTATAAAAAAATACTACTCAATTTTAACCGAATGACAAAAAATGGTTGTCAAATTACGTTGGAGTTATTTTAGTCCTCGTCAAATTACGAGTTTGTTTAAAAATTAACTGAATAAACTTTACACGAATGTCCGAACACAACTATTTTGTTAACACTTAACAGTTTTCTAAATTATAAAATATATTATTATTATCTTTAATTGTAACATATTGGTCATGAATTTTGCAATGTTTTATTATTTTGATTTTATGCTGACTCGAGTACAAAGATTTTCTTAAGAATTTAACAACAAAACATTTCAACACTAAATTAATTATTTGGTCATGATTTTATCATTTTATTTACAAGTCTCACATGCTAGTGAAGAAATGTAAAGTGCTTGTACATGTAATTATCATAAAACGACTATTTATTTTCTCATCGTATGCAAGTGTTTAAAAGGTTTGAGTCTTTATCTTGTAATCAATCTTTGTTGAAGATTCTCTTACATTATTTATACTTTTTCTAATACTTTTGTTTCTAAACATATAATTCAATTTTTGTTTCATTACTAGGGTCTCCCAAATAAACCAAATCATCAGAGATATAATTCATTTGTATTGAATAGTGCTTTAAGGATCGAACTAGCTTGACCGGTCAAACAGAAAATTGAAAGGATCACCAATTTGGTCTTATTGTTGGATCAGGCAAGCTATTAAAATAGTTGAAACTGACTAGAACTAACCAAAATCAGTAAATCAGCGGGTTAAATGCTATCTTTTTTTTCTTTAGCCAAATGAGATTGCAATAATAATTTTATAAATATATATATATATATATATATATATATATATATAACTAGATTTTTTTTTTAATTATTTGAAACAATTTTCCAACACTAGAATAAATTTATAAAAATTGCAGTTATTTTTTATCCAGATTATGTTCCATTAGACTTTGTTCAAATTTATTGTATTTGTATTTTGTACTATTTTGTTGTGTGTGATGATTATATTTAGCATTTGAATTTAAATAATGAACTTGTGAAATTGTTATAATTTGATGTTTTGTAGGTGTCATGATTTTTTTAGAGACCGAGTCACATGTTCGACCGGTTTAATAACTTTATATTTTTTGATAAAGACAGTATTATTAAAATGACTTTTCCAATTTTATTCGGTTTAGTCATGCGGTTCGACCTGTGACCCGTGGTTCGACTAACGAACGAGTGGCTCAATACCCTCACGGTTTGATGACCCTTTCGATTGTTAAAACTTTGATTTTAAGATCTACCTAATCATCAAACTAAGATTTTTTTTTAAATAAACACCAGTAGTAGGATATGAATAAGGATTTTCTTCAAAACACAATTTAAGATATACTTTATCAATCATAATTTTAACCAAACACTTGATTACCTATTATTAAAAATTTAAAATTAGAATATTTGCATAACTCAAATAAATTCTTTATCTTGTGTCTTTAAATCCACCCTCACTAACTATCCATGTATAATATATTTTTTGTGATTTCAGGGGAACCATATTTTTGATAAATTTAAAACATCCATTTTATTCAACATGAAAACATAAATAATTAAAATATTTAAGTAATATTTTATAAAAAAAGACAATGCAAATAATATATATTCCATTTTAAATTTCATTTATTCATAATAGTGTTTATAGTATTTTAAAGATTTACACAAATTTCTTACAAAAAGTAAGTTCCAGAGCTAAACTGAAGTGCACGTTTTATTATTTTTATTGAACTCATACAATAAAATTCATTGGTGAAAACAACAACATGTTGTCTTCTCAAGATGAGTATAACATTGTCCCCCTTTTCCAAATCCCTTGCCACGGCAATCCTGGTCGCACGTTGCAACACAAGGCCCTATACAAACTCCTCCGGGAGGGACCAAAATACTGGTAACCAATCCTGAATCAACCAAAATTTAAAATTAGTTTGTGTCTGACATTGCTTCATTATTTTTACATTAAAAATCTCAATCTAATGTTCTTTCGAATTTAGAATTGATTAAACCATAATTGAATTGTTATTGATCTACATATCTTGTTTAAAAAGAAATCAACTTCTTAGAAGGGTTAAACAATCACATAATTTTTTAGACGAGTCTTTTTTACTTTCTTTTGAATATAAAGATGCAATATATGTTTCAATAAAAAACATTTGGTGTTAGTAAATTCTACTTTAAAATTGAAACTCAAAAATAAAATAAAATTTCATTCTTACCCGAACTAACCATCAAAACAAGGCATAAAACACTCAAAAAACAAGATTGATTGGTGTGACATGCCATTTTGTAAGATTTCAATTTATATTTTATTTCTTTGTAACGAGTAAGACTAACATAACTTCTATTATATAGGCCTAAAAACTGTATTAGTTTTTTAAATCTCATTTGACTATTAACTTTACATAAATTTATTAATGGAATCTTAAAGTAAGAAAGATAGATTTAAATAAATAAAGTGGTCAATAAAATGAATTTGATAATATTGAAAATAATTTTCATTTTCTATTGAATTTTGAAAGGAACATAAAATGATATTATTCATCAATGACTTCATACCTATAGTCAATTTTAATGATTAAAATATAATAAATAGATTTATATTTTATTTCTTTGTAACGAGTAAGACTAACATAACTTCTATTATATAGGCCTAAAAACTGTATTTGTTTTTTAATATCTCATTTGACTATTAACTTTACATAAATTTATTAATTGAATCTTAAATTAAGAAAGATAGGTTAGATTTAAATAAATAAAGTGTTCAATAAAATGAATTTGATAATATTGAAATATAATCTTCATTTTCTATTGAATTTTGAAAGGAATATAAAATGATATTATTCATCAATGACTTAATACCTATAGTCAATTTTAATTATTAAAATATAAAAATAGATTTATAAATACTTAAAATTATGTGTAATATATGATTATAAACATGTAGTTTAATTGAATAGATTATTATAATATTAAAATTAATAAATTTATTATAAAAAATACTACTCAATTTTAACCGAATGACAAAAAAATGGTGTCAAATTACGTTGGAGTTATTTTAGTCCTCGTCAAATTACGAGTTTGTTTAAAAATTAACTGAATAAACTTTACACGAATGTCCGAACACAACTATTTTGTTAACACTTGAACAGTTTCTATAAATTATAAAATATATTATTCTTATCTTTAATTGTAACATATTGGTCATGAATTTTGCAATGTTTTATTATTTTGATTTTTATGCTGACTCGAGTACAAAGATTTTCTTAAGAATTTAACAACAAAACATTTCAACACTAAATTAATTATTTGGTCATGATTTTATCATTTTATTTACAAGTCTCACATGCTAGGGAAGAAATGTAAAGTGCTTGTACATGTAATTATCATAAAACGACTATTTATTTTCTCATCGTATGCAAGTGTTTAAAAGGTTTGAGTCTTTATCTTGTAAATCAATCTTTGTTGAAGATTCTCTTACATTATTTATACTTTTTCTAATACTTTTGTTTCTAAACATATAATTCAATTTTTGTCTCATTACTAGGGTCTCCCAAATAAACCAAATCATCAGAGATATAATTCATTTGTATTTGAAATAGTGCTTTAAGGATCGAACTAGCTTGACCGGTCAAACAGAAAATTGAAAGGATCACCAATTTGGTCTTATTGTTGGATCAGGCAAGCTATTAAAATAGTTGAAACTGACTAGAACTAACCAAAATCAGTAAATCAGCGGGTTAAATGCTATCTTTTTTTTCTTTAGCCAAAATGAGATTGCAAAATAATATATATATATATATATATATATATATAACTAGATTTTTTTTAATTATTTGAAACAATTTTCCAACACTAGAAATAAATTTATAAGAAATTGCAGTTATTTTTTTTATCCAGATTATGTTCCAATTAGACTTTGTTCAAAATTTATTTGTATTTGTATTTTGTACTATTTTGTTGTGTGTGATGATTATATTTAGCATTTGAATTTAAATAATGAACTTGTGAAATTGTTATAATTTGATGTTTTGTAGGTGTCATGATTTTTTTAGAGACCGAGTCACATGTTCGACCGGTTTAATAACTTTATATTTTTGATAAAGACAGTATTATTAAAATGACTTTTCCAATTTTATTCGGTTTAGTCATGCGGTTCGACCTGTGACCCGGTGGTTCGACTAACGAACGAGTGGCTCAATACCCTCACGGTTTGATGACCCTTTCGATTGTTAAAACTTTGATTTTAAGATCTACCTAATCATCAAACTAAGATTTTTTTTAAATAAACACCAGTAGTAGGATATGAATAAGGATTTTCTTCAAAACACAATTTAAGATATACTTTATCAATCATAATTTTAACCAAACACTTGATTACCTATTATTAAAAATTTAAAATTAGAATATTTGCATAACTCAAATAAATTCTTTATCTTGTGTCTTTAAATCCACCCTCACTAACTATCCATGTATAATATATTTTTTGTGATTTCAGGGGAACCATATTTTTGATAAATTTAAAACATCCATTTTATTCAACATGGAAACATAAATAATTAAAATATTTAAGTAATATTTTATAAAAAAAAGACAATGCAAATAATATATATTCCATTTTAAATTTCATTTATTCATAATAGTGTTTATAGTATTTTAAAGATTTACACAAATTTCTTACAAAAAGTAAGTTCCAGAGCTAAACTGAAGTGCACGTTTTATTATTTTTATTGAACTCATACAATAAAATTCATTGGTGAAAACAACAACATGTTGTCTTCTCAAGATGAGTATAACATTGTCCCCCTTTTCCAAATCCCTTGCCACGGCAATCCTGGTCGCACGTTGCAACACAAGGCCCTATACAAACTCCTCCGGGAGGGACCAAAATACTGGTAACCAATCCTGAATCAACCAAAATTTAAAATTAGTTTGTGTCTGACATTGCTTCATTATTTTTTCATTAAAAATCTCAATCTAATGTTCTTTCGAATTTAGAATTGATTAAACCATAATTGAATTGTTATTGATCTACATATCTTGTTTAAAAAGAAATCAACTTCTTAGAAGGGTTAAACAATCACATAATTTTTTAGACGAGTCTTTTTTACTTTCTTTTGAATATAAAGATGCTATATACTTTTAAATAAAAAACATTTGGGGTTAGTAAATTCTACTTTAAAATTGAAACTCAAAAATAAAAATAAAATTTCATTCTTACCCGAACTAACCATCAAAACAAGGCATAAAACACTCAAAAAACAAGATTGATTGGTGTGACATGCCATTTTGTAAGATTTCAATTTATATTTTATTTCGTTGTAACGAGTAAGACTAACATAACTTCTATTATATAGGCCTAAAAACTGTATTAGTTTTTTAAATCTCATTTGACTATTAACTTTACATAAATTTATTAATGGAATCTTAAAGTAAGAAAGATAGATTTAAATAAATAAAGTGGTCAATAAAATGAATTTGATAATATTGAAAATAATTTTCATTTTCTATTGAATTTTGAAAGGAACATAAAATGATATTATTCATCAATGACTTCATACCTATAGTCAATTTTAATGATTAAAATATAATAAATAGATTTATATTTTATTTCTTTGTAACGAGTAAGACTAACATAACTTCTATTATATAGGCCTAAAAACTGTATTTGTTTTTTAATATCTCATTTGACTATTAACTTTACATAAATTTATTAATTGAATCTTAAATTAAGAAAGATAGGTTAGATTTAAATAAATAAAGTGTTCAATAAAATGAATTTGATAATATTGAAATATAATCTTCATTTTCTATTGAATTTTGAAAGGAACATAAAATGATATTATTCATCAATGACTTAATACCTATAGTCAATTTTAATTATTAAATATAAAAAATAGATTTATAAATACTTAAAATTATGTGTAATATATGATTATAAACATGTAGTTTAATTGAATAGATTATTATAATATTAAAATTAATAAATTTATTATAAAAAATACTACTCAATTTTAACCGAATGACAAAAAAATGGTGTCAAATTACGTTGGAGTTATTTTAGTCCTCGTCAAATTACGAGTTTGTTTAAAAATTAACTGAATAAACTTTACACGAATGTCCGAACACAACTATTTTGTTAACACTTGAACAGTTTCTATAAATTATAAAATATATTATTCTTATCTTTAATTGTAACATATTGGTCATGAATTTTGCAATGTTTTATTATTTTGATTTTTATGCTGACTCGAGTACAAAGATTTTCTTAAGAATTTAACAACAAAACATTTCAACACTAAATTAATTATTTGGTCATGATTTTATCATTTTATTTACAAGTCTCACATGCTAGGGAAGAAATGTAAAGTGCTTGTACATGTAATTATCATAAAACGACTATTTATTTTCTCATCGTATGCAAGTGTTTAAAAGGTTTGAGTCTTTATCTTGTAAATCAATCTTTGTTGAAGATTCTCTTACATTATTTATACTTTTTCTAATACTTTTGTTTCTAAACATATAATTCAATTTTTGTCTCATTACTAGGGTCTCCCAAATAAACCAAATCATCAGAGATATAATTCATTTGTATTTGAAATAGTGCTTTAAGGATCGAACTAGCTTGACCGGTCAAACAGAAAATTGAAAGGATCACCAATTTGGTCTTATTGTTGGATCAGGCAAGCTATTAAAATAGTTGAAACTGACTAGAACTAACCAAAATCAGTAAATCAGCGGGTTAAATGCTATCTTTTTTTCTTTAGCCAAAATGAGATTGCAAAAAATAATATATATATATATATATATATATATAACTAGATTTTTTTTTTAATTATTTGAAACAATTTTCCAACACTAGAAATAAATTTATAAGAAATTGCAGTTATTTTTTTATCCAGATTATGTTCCAATTAGACTTTGTTCAAAATTTATTTGTATTTGTATTTTGTACTATTTTGTTGTGTGTGATGATTATATTTAGCATTTGAATTTAAATAATGAACTTGTGAAATTGTTATAATTTGATGTTTTGTAGGTGTCATGATTTTTTTAGAGACCGAGTCACATGTTCGACCGGTTTAATAACTTTATATTTTTTGATAAAGACAGTATTATTAAAATGACTTTTCCAATTTTATTCGGTTTAGTCATGCGGTTCGACCTGTGACCCGGTGGTTCGACTAACGAACGAGTGGCTCAATACCCTCACGGTTTGATGACCCTTTCGATTGTTAAAACTTTGATTTTAAGATCTACCTAATCATCAAACTAAGATTTTTTTTAAATAAACACCAGTAGTAGGATATGAATAAGGATTTTCTTCAAAACACAATTTAAGATATACTTTATCAATCATAATTTTAACCAAACACTTGATTACCTATTATTAAAAATTTAAAATTAGAATATTTGCATAACTCAAATAAATTCTTTATCTTGTGTCTTTAAATCCACCCTCACTAACTATCCATGTATAATATATTTTTTGGATTTCAGGGGAACCATATTTTTGATAAATTTAAAACATCCATTTTATTCAACATGGAAACATAAATAATTAAAATATTTAAGTAATATTTTATAAAAAAAAGACAATGCAAATAATATATATTCCATTTTAAATTTCATTTATTCATAATAGTGTTTATAGTATTTTAAAGATTTACACAAATTTCTTACAAAAAGTAAGTTCCAGAGCTAAACTGAAGTGCACGTTTTATTATTTTTATTGAACTCATACAATAAAATTCATTGGTGAAAACAACAACATGTTGTCTTCTCAAGATGAGTATAACATTGTCCCCCTTTTCCAAATCCCTTGCCACGGCAATCCTGGTCGCACGTTGCAACACAAGGCCCTATACAAACTCCTCCGGGAGGGACCAAAATACTGGTAACCAATCCTGAATCAACCAAAATTTAAAATTAGTTTGTGTCTGACATTGCTTCATTATTTTTACATTAAAAATCTCAATCTAATGTTCTTTCGAATTTAGAATTGATTAAACCATAATTGAATTGTTATTGATCTACATATCTTGTTTAAAAAGAAATCAACTTCTTAGAAGGGTTAAACAATCACATAATTTTTTAGACGAGTCTTTTTTACTTTCTTTTGAATATAAAGATGCTATATACTTTTAAATAAAAAACATTTGGGGTTAGTAAATTCTACTTTAAAATTGAAACTCAAAAATAAAAATAAAATTTCATTCTTACCCGAACTAACCATCAAAACAAGGCATAAAACACTCAAAAAACAAGATTGATTGGTGTGACATGCCATTTTGTAAGATTTCAATTTATATTTTATTTCGTTGTAACGAGTAAGACTAACATAACTTCTATTATATAGGCCTAAAAACTGTATTAGTTTTTTAAATCTCATTTGACTATTAACTTTACATAAATTTATTAATGGAATCTTAAAGTAAGAAAGATAGATTTAAATAAATAAAGTGGTCAATAAAATGAATTTGATAATATTGAAAATAATTTTCATTTTCTATTGAATTTTGAAAGGAACATAAAATGATATTATTCATCAATGACTTCATACCTATAGTCAATTTTAATGATTAAAATATAATAAATAGATTTATATTTTATTTCTTTGTAACGAGTAAGACTAACATAACTTCTATTATATAGGCCTAAAAACTGTATTTGTTTTTTAATATCTCATTTGACTATTAACTTTACATAAATTTATTAATTGAATCTTAAATTAAGAAAGATAGGTTAGATTTAAATAAATAAAGTGTTCAATAAAATGAATTTGATAATATTGAAATATAATCTTCATTTTCTATTGAATTTTGAAAGGAACATAAAATGATATTATTCATCAATGACTTAATACCTATAGTCAATTTTAATTATTAAAATATAAAAATAGATTTATAAATACTTAAAATTATGTGTAATATATGATTATAAACATGTAGTTTAATTGAATAGATTATTATAATATTAAAATTAATAAATTTATTATAAAAAATACTACTCAATTTTAACCGAATGACAAAAAAATGGTGTCAAATTACGTTGGAGTTATTTTAGTCCTCGTCAAATTACGAGTTTGTTTAAAAATTAACTGAATAAACTTTACACGAATGTCCGAACACAACTATTTTGTTAACACTTGAACAGTTTCTATAAATTATAAAATATATTATTCTTATCTTTAATTGTAACATATTGGTCATGAATTTTGCAATGTTTTATTATTTTGATTTTTATGCTGACTCGAGTACAAAGATTTTCTTAAGAATTTAACAACAAAACATTTCAACACTAAATTAATTATTTGGTCATGATTTTATCATTTTATTTACAAGTCTCACATGCTAGGGAAGAAATGTAAAGTGCTTGTACATGTAATTATCATAAAACGACTATTTATTTTCTCATCGTATGCAAGTGTTTAAAAGGTTTGAGTCTTTATCTTGTAAATCAATCTTTGTTGAAGATTCTCTTACATTATTTATACTTTTTCTAATACTTTTGTTTCTAAACATATAATTCAATTTTTGTCTCATTACTAGGGTCTCCCAAATAAACCAAATCATCAGAGATATAATTCATTTGTATTTGAAATAGTGCTTTAAGGATCGAACTAGCTTGACCGGTCAAACAGAAAATTGAAAGGATCACCAATTTGGTCTTATTGTTGGATCAGGCAAGCTATTAAAATAGTTGAAACTGACTAGAACTAACCAAAATCAGTAAATCAGCGGGTTAAATGCTATCTTTTTTTTCTTTAGCCAAAATGAGATTGCAAATAATAATTATATATATATATATATATATAACTAGATTTTTTTTTAATTATTTGAAACAATTTTCCAACACTAGAAATAAATTTATAAGAAATTGCAGTTATTTTTTTATCCAGATTATGTTCCAATTAGACTTTGTTCAAAATTTATTTGTATTTGTATTTTGTACTATTTTGTTGTGTGTGATGATTATATTTAGCATTTGAATTTAAATAATGAACTTGTGAAATTGTTATAATTTGATGTTTTGTAGGTGTCATGATTTTTTTAGAGACCGAGTCACATGTTCGACCGGTTTAATAACTTTATATTTTTTGATAAAGACAGTATTATTAAAATGACTTTTCCAATTTTATTCGGTTTAGTCATGCGGTTCGACCTGTGACCCGGTGGTTCGACTAACGAACGAGTGGCTCAATACCCTCACGGTTTGATGACCCTTTCGATTGTTAAAACTTTGATTTTAAGATCTACCTAATCATCAAACTAAGATTTTTTTTAAATAAACACCAGTAGTAGGATATGAATAAGGATTTTCTTCAAAACACAATTTAAGATATACTTTATCAATCATAATTTTAACCAAACACTTGATTACCTATTATTAAAAATTTAAAATTAGAATATTTGCATAACTCAAATAAATTCTTTATCTTGTGTCTTTAAATCCACCCTCACTAACTATCCATGTATAATATATTTTTTGGGATTTCAGGGGAACCATATTTTTGATAAATTTAAAACATCCATTTTATTCAACATGGAAACATAAATAATTAAAATATTTAAGTAATATTTTATAAAAAAAAGACAATGCAAATAATATATATTCCATTTTAAATTTCATTTATTCATAATAGTGTTTATAGTATTTTAAAGATTTACACAAATTTCTTACAAAAAGTAAGTTCCAGAGCTAAACTGAAGTGCACGTTTTATTATTTTTATTGAACTCATACAATAAAATTCATTGGTGAAAACAACAACATGTTGTCTTCTCAAGATGAGTATAACATTGTCCCCCTTTTCCAAATCCCTTGCCACGGCAATCCTGGTCGCACGTTGCAACACAAGGCCCTATACAAACTCCTCCGGGAGGGACCAAAATACTGGTAACCAATCCTGAATCAACCAAAATTTAAAATTAGTTTGTGTCTGACATTGCTTCATTATTTTTCATTAAAAATCTCAATCTAATGTTCTTTCGAATTTAGAATTGATTAAACCATAATTGAATTGTTATTGATCTACATATCTTGTTTAAAAAGAAATCAACTTCTTAGAAGGGTTAAACAATCACATAATTTTTTAGACGAGTCTTTTTTACTTTCTTTTGAATATAAAGATGCTATATACTTTTAAATAAAAAACATTTGGGGTTAGTAAATTCTACTTTAAAATTAAAACTCAAAAATAAAAATAAAATTTCATTCTTACCCGAACTAACCATCAAAACAAGGCATAAAACACTCAAAAAACAAGATTGATTGGTGTGACATGCCATTTTGTAAGATTTCAATTTATATTTTATTTCGTTGTAACGAGTAAGACTAACATAACTTCTATTATATAGGCCTAAAAACTGTATTAGTTTTTTAAATCTCATTTGACTATTAACTTTACATAAATTTATTAATGGAATCTTAAAGTAAGAAAGATAGATTTCAATAAATAAAGTGGTCAATAAAATGAATTTGATAATATTGAAAATAATTTTCATTTTCTATTGAATTTTGAAAGGAACATAAAATGATATTATTCATCAATGACTTCATACCTATAGTCAATTTTAATGATTAAAATATAATAAATAGATTTATATTTTATTTCTTTGTAACGAGTAAGACTAACATAACTTCTATTATATAGGCCTAAAAACTGTATTTGTTTTTTAATATCTCATTTGACTATTAACTTTACATAAATTTATTAATTGAATCTTAAATTAAGAAAGATAGGTTAGATTTAAATAAATAAAGTGTTCAATAAAATGAATTTGATAATATTGAAATATAATCTTCATTTTCTATTGAATTTTGAAAGGAACATAAAATGATATTATTCATCAATGACTTAATACCTATAGTCAATTTTAATTATTAAAATATAAAAATAGATTTATAAATACTTAAAATTATGTGTAATATATGATTATAAACATGTAGTTTAATTGAATAGATTATTATAATATTAAAATTAATAAATTTATTATAAAAAATACTACTCAATTTTAACCGAATGACAAAAAAATGGTGTCAAATTACGTTGGAGTTATTTTAGTCCTCGTCAAATTACGAGTTTGTTTAAAAATTAACTGAATAAACTTTACACGAATGTCCGAACACAACTATTTTGTTAACACTTGAACAGTTTCTATAAATTATAAAATATATTATTCTTATCTTTAATTGTAACATATTGGTCATGAATTTTGCAATGTTTTATTATTTTGATTTTTATGCTGACTCGAGTACAAAGATTTTCTTAAGAATTTAACAACAAAACATTTCAACACTAAATTAATTATTTGGTCATGATTTTATCATTTTATTTACAAGTCTCACATGCTAGGGAAGAAATGTAAAGTGCTTGTACATGTAATTATCATAAAACGACTATTTATTTTCTCATCGTATGCAAGTGTTTAAAAGGTTTGAGTCTTTATCTTGTAAATCAATCTTTGTTGAAGATTCTCTTACATTATTTATACTTTTTCTAATACTTTTGTTTCTAAACATATAATTCAATTTTTGTCTCATTACTAGGGTCTCCCAAATAAACCAAATCATCAGAGATATAATTCATTTGTATTTGAAATAGTGCTTTAAGGATCGAACTAGCTTGACCGGTCAAACAGAAAATTGAAAGGATCACCAATTTGGTCTTATTGTTGGATCAAGCAAGCTATTAAAATAGGTGAAACTGACTAGAACTAACCAAAATCAGTAAATCAGCGGGTTAAATGCTATCTTTCTTTTCTTTAGCCAAAATGAGATTGCAAAAATAATTATATATATATATATACATATAACTAGATTTTTTTTTAATTATTTGAAACAATTTTCCAACACTAGAAATAAATTTATAAGAAATTGCAGTTATTTTTTTATCCAGATTATGTTCCAATTAGACTTTGTTCAAAATTTATTTGTATTTGTATTTTGTACTATTTTGTTGTGTGTGATGATTATATTTAGCATTTGAATTTAAATAATGAACTTGTGAAATTGTTATAATTTGATGTTTTGTAGGTGTCATGATTTTTTTAGAGACCGAGTCACATGTTCGACCGGTTTAATAACTTTATATTTTTGATAAAGACAGTATTATTAAAATGACTTTTCCAATTTTATTCGGTTTAGTCATGCGGTTCGACCTGTGACCCGGTGGTTCGACTAACGAACGAGTGGCTCAATACCCTCACGGTTTGATGACCCTTTCGATTGTTAAAACTTTGATTTTAAGATCTACCTAATCATCAAACTAAGATTTTTTTTAAATAAACACCAGTAGTAGGATATGAATAAGGATTTTCTTCAAAACACAATTTAAGATATACTTTATCAATCATAATTTTAACCAAACACTTGATTACCTATTATTAAAAATTTAAAATTAGAATATTTGCATAACTCAAATAAATTCTTTATCTTGTGTCTTTAAATCCACCCTCACTAACTATCCATGTATAATATATTTTTTGGGATTTCAGGGGAACCATATTTTTGATAAATTTAAAACATCCATTTTATTCAACATGGAAACATAAATAATTAAAATATTTAAGTAATATTTTATAAAAAAAAGACAATGCAAATAATATATATTCCATTTTAAATTTCATTTATTCATAATAGTGTTTATAGTATTTTAAAGATTTACACAAATTTCTTACAAAAAGTAAGTTCCAGAGCTAAACTGAAGTGCACGTTTTATTATTTTTATTGAACTCATACAATAAAATTCATTGGTGAAAACAACAACATGTTGTCTTCTCAAGATGAGTATAACATTGTCCCCCTTTTCCAAATCCCTTGCCACGGCAATCCTGGTCGCACGTTGCAACACAAGGCCCTATACAAACTCCTCCGGGAGGGACCAAAATACTGGTAACCAATCCTGAATCAACCAAAATTTAAAATTAGTTTGTGTCTGACATTGCTTCATTATTTTTACATTAAAAATCTCAATCTAATGTTCTTTCGAATTTAGAATTGATTAAACCATAATTGAATTGTTATTGATCTACATATCTTGTTTAAAAAGAAATCAACTTCTTAGAAGGGTTAAACAATCACATAATTTTTTAGACGAGTCTTTTTTACTTTCTTTTGAATATAAAGATGCAATATATGTTTCAATAAAAAACATTTGGTGTTAGTAAATTCTACTTTAAAATTGAAACTCAAAAATAAAAATAAAATTTCATTCTTACCCGAACTAACCATCAAAACAAGGCATAAAACACTCAAAAAACAAGATTGATTGGTGTGACATGCCATTTTGTAAGATTTCAATTTATATTTTATTTCTTTGTAACGAGTAAGACTAACATAACTTCTATTATATAGGCCTAAAAACTGTATTAGTTTTTTAATATCTCATTTGACTATTAACTTTACATAAATTTATTAATGGAATCTTAAAGTAAGAAAGATAGATTTCAATAAATAAAGTGGTCAATAAAATGAATTTGATAATATTGAAAATAATTTTCATTTTCTATTGAATTTTGAAAGGAACATAAAATGATATTATTCATCAATGACTTCATACCTATAGTCAATTTTAATGATTAAAATATAATAAATAGATTTATATTTTATTTCTTTGTAACGAGTAAGACTAACATAACTTCTATTATATAGGCCTAAAAACTGTATTTGTTTTTTAATATCTCATTTGACTATTAACTTTACATAAATTTATTAATTGAATCTTAAATTAAGAAAGATAGGTTAGATTTAAATAAATAAAGTGTTCAATAAAATGAATTTGATAATATTGAAATATAATCTTCATTTTCTATTGAATTTTGAAAGGAATATAAAATGATATTATTCATCAATGACTTAATACCTATAGTCAATTTTAATTATTAAAATATAAAAATAGATTTATAAATACTTAAAATTATGTGTAATATATGATTATAAACATGTAGTTTAATTGAATAGATTATTATAATATTAAAATTAATAAATTTATTATAAAAAATACTACTCAATTTTAACCGAATGACAAAAAAATGGTGTCAAATTACGTTGGAGTTATTTTAGTCCTCGTCAAATTACGAGTTTGTTTAAAAATTAACTGAATAAACTTTACACGAATGTCCGAACACAACTATTTTGTTAACACTTGAACAGTTTCTATAAATTATAAAATATATTATTATTATCTTTAATTGTAACATATTGGTCATGAATTTTGCAATGTTTTATTATTTTGATTTTTATGCTGACTCGAGTACAAAGATTTTCTTAAGAATTTAACAACAAAACATTTCAACACTAAATTAATTATTTGGTCATGATTTTATCATTTTATTTACAAGTCTCACATGCTAGGGAAGAAATGTAAAGTGCTTGTACATGTAATTATCATAAAACGACTATTTATTTTCTCATCGTATGCAAGTGTTTAAAAGGTTTGAGTCTTTATCTTGTAAATCAATCTTTGTTGAAGATTCTCTTACATTATTTATACTTTTTCTAATACATTTGTTTCTAAACATATAATTCAATTTTTGTCTCATTACTAGGGTCTCCCAAATAAACCAAATCATCAGAGATATAATTCATTTGTATTTGAAATAGTGCTTTAAGGATCGAACTAGCTTGACCGGTCAAACAGAAAATTGAAAGGATCACCAATTTGGTCTTATTGTTGGATCAAGCAAGCTATTAAAATAGGTGAAACTGACTAGAACTAACCAAAATCAGTAAATCAGCGGGTTAAATGCTATCTTTCTTTTCTTTAGCCAAAATGAGATTGCAAAAATAATTATATATATATATATATACATATAACTAGATTTTTTTTTAATTATTTGAAACAATTTTCCAACACTAGAAATAAATTTATAAGAAATTGCAGTTATTTTTTTATCCAGATTATGTTCCAATTAGACTTTGTTCAAAATTTATTTGTATTTGTATTTTGTACTATTTTGTTGTGTGTGATGATTATATTTAGCATTTGAATTTAAATAATGAACTTGTGAAATTGTTATAATTTGATGTTTTGTAGGTGTCATGATTTTTTTAGAGACCGAGTCACATGTTCGACCGGTTTAATAACTTTATATTTTTTGATAAAGACAGTATTATTAAAATGACTTTTCCAATTTTATTCGGTTTAGTCATGCGGTTCGACCTGTGACCCGGTGGTTCGACTAACGAACGAGTGGCTCAATACCCTCACGGTTTGATGACCCTTTCGATTGTTAAAACTTTGATTTTAAGATCTACCTAATCATCAAACTAAGATTTTTTTTAAATAAACACCAGTAGTAGGATATGAATAAGGATTTTCTTCAAAACACAATTTAAGATATACTTTATCAATCATAATTTTAACCAAACACTTGATTACCTATTATTAAAAATTTAAAATTAGAATATTTGCATAACTCAAATAAATTCTTTATCTTGTGTCTTTAAATCCACCCTCACTAACTATCCATGTATAATATATTTTTTGTGATTTCAGGGGAACCATATTTTTGATAAATTTAAAACATCCATTTTATTCAACATGGAAACATAAATAATTAAAATATTTAAGTAATATTTTATAAAAAAAAGACAATGCAAATAATATATATTCCATTTTAAATTTCATTTATTCATAATAGTGTTTATAGTATTTTAAAGATTTACACAAATTTCTTACAAAAAGTAAGTTCCAGAGCTAAACTGAAGTGCACGTTTTATTATTTTTATTGAACTCATACAATAAAATTCATTGGTGAAAACAACAACATGTTGTCTTCTCAAGATGAGTATAACATTGTCCCCCTTTTCCAAATCCCTTGCCACGGCAATCCTGGTCGCACGTTGCAACACAAGGCCCTATACAAACTCCTCCGGGAGGGACCAAAATACTGGTAACCAATCCTGAATCAACCAAAATTTAAAATTAGTTTGTGTCTGACATTGCTTCATTATTTTTACATTAAAAATCTCAATCTAATGTTCTTTCGAATTTAGAATTGATTAAACCATAATTGAATTGTTATTGATCTACATATCTTGTTTAAAAAGAAATCAACTTCTTAGAAGGGTTAAACAATCACATAATTTTTTAGACGAGTCTTTTTTACTTTCTTTTGAATATAAAGATGCAATATATGTTTCAATAAAAAACATTTGGTGTTAGTAAATTCTACTTTAAAATTGAAACTCAAAAATAAAAATAAAATTTCATTCTTACCCGAACTAACCATCAAAACAAGGCATAAAACACTCAAAAAACAAGATTGATTGGTGTGACATGCCATTTTGTAAGATTTCAATTTATATTTTATTTCGTTGTAACGAGTAAGACTAACATAACTTCTATTATATAGGCCTAAAAACTGTATTAGTTTTTTAAATCTCATTTGACTATTAACTTTACATAAATTTATTAATGGAATCTTAAAGTAAGAAAGATAGATTTCAATAAATAAAGTGGTCAATAAAATGAATTTGATAATATTGAAAATAATTTTCATTTTCTATTGAATTTTGAAAGGAACATAAAATGATATTATTCATCAATGACTTCATACCTATAGTCAATTTTAATGATTAAAATATAATAAATAGATTTATATTTTATTTCTTTGTAACGAGTAAGACTAACATAACTTCTATTATATAGGCCTAAAAACTGTATTTGTTTTTTAATATCTCATTTGACTATTAACTTTACATAAATTTATTAATTGAATCTTAAATTAAGAAAGATAGGTTAGATTTAAATAAATAAAGTGTTCAATAAAATGAATTTGATAATATTGAAATATAATCTTCATTTTCTATTGAATTTTGAAAGGAATATAAAATGATATTATTCATCAATGACTTAATACCTATAGTCAATTTTAATTATTAAAATATAAAAAATAGATTTATAAATACTTAAAATTATGTGTAATATATGATTATAAACATGTAGTTTAATTGAATAGATTATTATAATATTAAAATTAATAAATTTATTATAAAAAATACTACTCAATTTTAACCGAATGACAAAAAAATGGTGTCAAATTACGTTGGAGTTATTTTAGTCCTCGTCAAATTACGAGTTTGTTTAAAAATTAACTGAATAAACTTTACACGAATGTCCGAACACAACTATTTTGTTAACACTTGAACAGTTTCTATAAATTATAAAATATATTATTCTTATCTTTAATTGTAACATATTGGTCATGAATTTTGCAATGTTTTATTATTTTGATTTTTATGCTGACTCGAGTACAAAGATTTTCTTAAGAATTTAACAACAAAACATTTCAACACTAAATTAATTATTTGGTCATGATTTTATCATTTTATTTACAAGTCTCACATGCTAGGGAAGAAATGTAAAGTGCTTGTACATGTAATTATCATAAAACGACTATTTATTTTCTCATCGTATGCAAGTGTTTAAAAGGTTTGAGTCTTTATCTTGTAAATCAATCTTTGTTGAAGATTCTCTTACATTATTTATACTTTTTCTAATACTTTTGTTTCTAAACATATAATTCAATTTTTGTCTCATTACTAGGGTCTCCCAAATAAACCAAATCATCAGAGATATAATTCATTTGTATTTGAAATAGTGCTTTAAGGATCGAACTAGCTTGACCGGTCAAACAGAAAATTGAAAGGATCACCAATTTGGTCTTATTGTTGGATCAAGCAAGCTATTAAAATAGGTGAAACTGACTAGAACTAACCAAAATCAGTAAATCAGCGGGTTAAATGCTATCTTTCTTTTCTTTAGCCAAAATGAGATTGCAAAAATAATTATATATATATATATACATATAACTAGATTTTTTTTTAATTATTTGAAACAATTTTCCAACACTAGAAATAAATTTATAAGAAATTGCAGTTATTTTTTTATCCAGATTATGTTCCAATTAGACTTTGTTCAAAATTTATTTGTATTTGTATTTTGTACTATTTTGTTGTGTGTGATGATTATATTTAGCATTTGAATTTAAATAATGAACTTGTGAAATTGTTATAATTTGATGTTTTGTAGGTGTCATGATTTTTTTAGAGACCGAGTCACATGTTCGACCGGTTTAATAACTTTATATATTTTGATAAAGACAGTATTATTAAAATGACTTTTCCAATTTTATTCGGTTTAGTCATGCGGTTCGACCTGTGACCCGGTGGTTCGACTAACGAACGAGTGGCTCAATACCCTCACGGTTTGATGACCCTTTCGATTGTTAAAACTTTGATTTTAAGATCTACCTAATCATCAAACTAAGATTTTTTTTAAATAAACACCAGTAGTAGGATATGAATAAGGATTTTCTTCAAAACACAATTTAAGATATACTTTATCAATCATAATTTTAACCAAACACTTGATTACCTATTATTAAAAATTTAAAATTAGAATATTTGCATAACTCAAATAAATTCTTTATCTTGTGTCTTTAAATCCACCCTCACTAACTATCCATGTATAATATATTTTTTGGGATTTCAGGGGAACCATATTTTTGATAAATTTAAAACATCCATTTTATTCAACATGGAAACATAAATAATTAAAATATTTAAGTAATATTTTATAAAAAAAAGACAATGCAAATAATATATATTCCATTTTAAATTTCATTTATTCATAATAGTGTTTATAGTATTTTAAAGATTTACACAAATTTCTTACAAAAAGTAAGTTCCAGAGCTAAACTGAAGTGCACGTTTTATTATTTTTATTGAACTCATACAATAAAATTCATTGGTGAAAACAACAACATGTTGTCTTCTCAAGATGAGTATAACATTGTCCCCCTTTTCCAAATCCCTTGCCACGGCAATCCTGGTCGCACGTTGCAACACAAGGCCCTATACAAACTCCTCCGGGAGGGACCAAAATACTGGTAACCAATCCTGAATCAACCAAAATTTAAAATTAGTTTGTGTCTGACATTGCTTCATTATTTTTACATTAAAAATCTCAATCTAATGTTCTTTCGAATTTAGAATTGATTAAACCATAATTGAATTGTTATTGATCTACATATCTTGTTTAAAAAGAAATCAACTTCTTAGAAGGGTTAAACAATCACATAATTTTTTAGACGAGTCTTTTTTACTTTCTTTTGAATATAAAGATGCAATATATGTTTCAATAAAAAACATTTGGTGTTAGTAAATTCTACTTTAAAATTGAAACTCAAAAATAAAAATAAAATTTCATTCTTACCCGAACTAACCATCAAAACAAGGCATAAAACACTCAAAAAACAAGATTGATTGGTGTGACATGCCATTTTGTAAGATTTCAATTTATATTTTATTTCTTTGTAACGAGTAAGACTAACATAACTTCTATTATATAGGCCTAAAAACTGTATTAGTTTTTTAATATCTCATTTGACTATTAACTTTACATAAATTTATTAATGGAATCTTAAAGTAAGAAAGATAGATTTAAATAAATAAAGTGGTCAATAAAATGAATTTGATAATATTGAAAATAATTTTCATTTTCTATTGAATTTTGAAAGGAACATAAAATGATATTATTCATCAATGACTTCATACCTATAGTCAATTTTAATGATTAAAATATAATAAATAGATTTATATTTTATTTCTTTGTAACGAGTAAGACTAACATAACTTCTATTATATAGGCCTAAAAACTGTATTAGTTTTTTAATATCTCATTTGACTATTAACTTTACATAAATTTATTAATTGAATCTTAAATTAAGAAAGATAGGTTAGATTTAAATAAATAAAGTGTTCAATAAAATGAATTTGATAATATTGAAATATAATCTTCATTTTCTATTGAATTTTGAAAGGAATATAAAATGATATTATTCATCAATGACTTAATACCTATAGTCAATTTTAATTATTAAAATATAATAAATAGATTTATAAATACTTAAAATTATGTGTAATATATGATTATAAACATGTAGTTTAATTGAATAGATTATTATAATATTAAAATTAATAAATTTATTATAAAAAATACTACTCAATTTTAACCGAATGACAAAAAAATGGTGTCAAATTACATAGGAGTTATTTTAGTCCTCGTCAAATTACGAGTTTGTTTAAAAATTAACTGAATAAACTTTACACGAATGTCCGAACACAACTATTTTGTTAACACTTGAACAGTTTCTATAAATTATAAAATATATTATTATTATCTTTAATTGTAACATATTGGTCATGAATTTTGCAATGTTTTATTATTTTGATTTTTATGCTGACTCGAGTACAAAGATTTTCTTAAGAATTTAACAACAAAACATTTCAACACTAAATTAATTATTTGGTCATGATTTTATCATTTTATTTACAAGTCTCACATGCTAGTGAAGAAATGTAAAGTGCTTGTACATGTAATTATCATAAAACGACTATTTATTTTCTCATCGTATGCAAGTGTTTAAAAGGTTTGAGTCTTTATCTTGTAAATCAATCTTTGTTGAAGATTCTCTTACATTATTTATACTTTTTCTAATACTTTTGTTTCTAAACATATAATTCAATTCTTGTTTCATTACTAGGGTCTCCCAAATAAACCAAATCATCAGAGACATAATTCATTTGTATTTGAAATAGTGCTTTAAGGATCGAACTAGCTTGACCGGTCAAACAGAAAATTGAAAGTATCACCAATTTGGTCTTATTGTTGGACAAGCAAGCTATTAAAATAGTTGAAACTGACTAGAACTGACCAAAATCAGTAAATCAGCGGGTTAAATGCTATCTTTTTTTCTTTAGCCAAAATGAGATTGCAATAATAATATATATATATATATATATATATATATATATATATATATATATATATATATATATATATATATATATATATATATATATATATATATATATATATATATATATATATAACTAGATTTTTTTTTAATTATTTGAAACAATTTTCCAACACTAGAATTAATCTTATAAGAAATTGCAGTTATTTTTTTATCCAGATTATGTTCCAATTAGACTTTGTTCAAAATTTATTTGTATTTGTATTTTGTACTATTTTGTTGTGTGTGATGATTATATTTAGCATTTGAATTTAAATAATGAACTTGTGAAATTGTTATAATTTGATGTTTTGTAGGTGTCATGATTTTTTTAGAGACCGAGTCACATGTTCGACCGGTTTAATAACTTTATATTTTTTGATAAAGACAGTATTATTAAAATGACTTTTCCAATTTTATTCGGTTTAGTCATGCGGTTCGACCTGTGACCCGGTGGTTCGACTAACGAACGAGTGGCTCAATACCCTCACGGTTTGATGACCCTTTCGATTGTTAAAACTTTGATTTTAAGATCTACCTAATCATCAAACTAAGATTTTTTTTAAATAAACACCAGTAGTAGGATATGAATAAGGATTTTCTTCAAAACACAATTTAAGATATACTTTATCAATCATAATTTTAACCAAACACTTGATTACCTATTATTAAAAATTTAAAATTAGAATATTTGCATAACTCAAATAAATTCTTTATCTTGTGTCTTTAAATCCACCCTCACTAACTATCCATGTATAATATATTTTTTGTGATTTCAGGGGAACCATATTTTTGATAAATTTAAAACATCCATTTTATTCAACATGAAAACATAAATAATTAAAATATTTAAGTAATATTTTATAAAAAAAGACAATGCAAATAATATATATTCCATTTTAAATTTCATTTATTCATAATAGTGTTTATAGTATTTTAAAGATTTACACAAATTTCTTACAAAAAGTAAGTTCCAGAGCTAAACTGAAGTGCACGTTTTATTATTTTTATTGAACTCATACAATAAAATTCATTGGTGAAAACAACAACATGTTGTCTTCTCAAGATGAGTATAACATTGTCCCCCTTTTCCAAATCCCTTGCCACGGCAATCCTGGTCGCACGTTGCAACACAAGGCCCTATACAAACTCCTCCGGGAGGGACCAAAATACTGGTAACCAATCCTGAATCAACCAAAATTTAAAATTAGTTTGTGTCTGACATTGCTTCATTATTTTTACATTAAAAATCTCAATCTAATGTTCTTTCGAATTTAGAATTGATTAAACCATAATTGAATTGTTATTGATCTACATATCTTGTTTAAAAAGAAATCAACTTCTTAGAAGGGTTAAACAATCACATAATTTTTTAGACGAGTCTTTTTTACTTTCTTTTGAATATAAAGATGCAATATATGTTTCAATAAAAAACATTTGGTGTTAGTAAATTCTACTTTAAAATTGAAACTCAAAAATAAAAATAAAATTTCATTCTTACCCGAACTAACCATCAAAACAAGGCATAAAACACTCAAAAAACAAGATTGATTGGTGTGACATGCCATTTTGTAAGATTTCAATTTATATTTTATTTCTTTGTAACGAGTAAGACTAACATAACTTCTATTATATAGGCCTAAAAACTGTATTAGTTTTTTAATATCTCATTTGACTATTAACTTTACATAAATTTATTAATGGAATCTTAAAGTAAGAAAGATAGATTTAAATAAATAAAGTGGTCAATAAAATGAATTTGATAATATTGAAAATAATTTTCATTTTCTATTGAATTTTGAAAGGAACATAAAATGATATTATTCATCAATGACTTCATACCTATAGTCAATTTTAATGATTAAAATATAATAAATAGATTTATATTTTATTTCTTTGTAACGAGTAAGACTAACATAACTTCTATTATATAGGCCTAAAAACTGTATTGTTTTTTAATATCTCATTTGACTATTAACTTTACATAAATTTATTAATTGAATCTTAAATTAAGAAAGATAGGTTAGATTTAAATAAATAAAGTGTTCAATAAAATGAATTTGATAATATTGAAATATAATCTTCATTTTCTATTGAATTTTGAAAGGAATATAAAATGATATTATTCATCAATGACTTAATACCTATAGTCAATTTTAATTATTAAAATATAATAAATAGATTTATAAATACTTAAAATTATGTGTAATATATGATTATAAACATGTAGTTTAATTGAATAGATTATTATAATATTAAAATTAATAAATTTATTATAAAAAATACTACTCAATTTTAACCGAATGACAAAAAAATGGTGTCAAATTACGTTGGAGTTATTTTAGTCCTCGTCAAATTACGAGTTTGTTTAAAAATTAACTGAATAAACTTTACACGAATGTCCGAACACAACTATTTTGTTAACACTTGAACAGTTTCTATAAATTATAAAATATATTATTATTATCTTTAATTGTAACATATTGGTCATGAATTTTGCAATGTTTTATTATTTTGATTTTTATGCTGACTCGAGTACAAAGATTTTCTTAAGAATTTAACAACAAAACATTTCAACACTAAATTAATTATTTGGTCATGATTTTATCATTTTATTTACAAGTCTCACATGCTAGTGAAGAAATGTAAAGTGCTTGTACATGTAATTATCATAAAACGACTATTTATTTTCTCATCGTATGCAAGTGTTTAAAAGGTTTGAGTCTTTATCTTGTAAATCAATCTTTGTTGAAGATTCTCTTACATTATTTATACTTTTTCTAATACTTTTGTTTCTAAACATATAATTCAATTTTTGTCTCATTACTAGGGTCTCCCAAATAAACCAAATCATCAGAGATATAATTCATTTGTATTTGAAATAGTGCTTTAAGGATCGAACTAGCTTGACCGGTCAAACAGAAAATTGAAAGGATCACCAATTTGGTCTTATTGTTGGATCAGGCAAGCTATTAAAATAGTTGAAACTGACTAGAACTGACCAAAATCAGTAAATCAGCGGGTTAAATGCTATCTTTTTTTCTTTAGCCAAAATGAGATTGCAATAATAATATATATATATATATATATATATATATATATATATATATATATATATATATATATATATATATATATATATATAACTAGATTTTTTTTTTAATTATTTGAAACAATTTTCCAACACTAGAAATAAATTTATAAGAAATTGCAGTTATTTTTTTATCCAGATTATGTTCCAATTAGACTTTGTTCAAAATTTATTTGTATTTGTATTTTGTACTATTTTGTTGTGTGTGATGATTATATTTAGCATTTGAATTTAAATAATGAACTTGTGAAATTGTTATAATTTGATGTTTTGTAGGTGTCATGATTTTTTTAGAGACCGAGTCACATGTTCGACCGGTTTAATAACTTTATATTTTTTGATAAAGACAGTATTATTAAAATGACTTTTCCAATTTTATTCGGTTTAGTCATGCGGTTCGACCTGTGACCCGGTGGTTCGACTAACGAACGAGTGGCTCAATACCCTCACGGTTTGATGACCCTTTCGATTGTTAAAACTTTGATTTTAAGATCTACCTAATCATCAAACTAAGATTTTTTTTAAATAAACACCAGTAGTAGGATATGAATAAGGATTTTCTTCAAAACACAATTTAAGATATACTTTATCAATCATAATTTTAACCAAACACTTGATTACCTATTATTAAAAATTTAAAATTAGAATATTTGCATAACTCAAATAAATTCTTTATCTTGTGTCTTTAAATCCACCCTCACTAACTATCCATGTATAATATATTTTTTGTGATTTCAGGGGAACCATATTTTTGATAAATTTAAAACATCCATTTTATTCAACATGAAAACATAAATAATTAAAATATTTAAGTAATATTTTATAAAAAAAGACAATGCAAATAATATATATTCCATTTTAAATTTCATTTATTCATAATAGTGTTTATAGTATTTTAAAGATTTACACAAATTTCTTACAAAAAGTAAGTTCCAGAGCTAAACTGAAGTGCACGTTTTATTATTTTTATTGAACTCATACAATAAAATTCATTGGTGAAAACAACAACATGTTGTCTTCTCAAGATGAGTATAACATTGTCCCCCTTTTCCAAATCCCTTGCCACGGCAATCCTGGTCGCACGTTGCAACACAAGGCCCTATACAAACTCCTCCGGGAGGGACCAAAATACTGGTAACCAATCCTGAATCAACCAAAATTTAAAATTAGTTTGTGTCTGACATTGCTTCATTATTTTTACATTAAAAATCTCAATCTAATGTTCTTTCGAATTGAGAATTGATTAAACCATAATTGAATTGTTATTGATCTACATATCTTGTTTAAAAAGAAATCAACTTCTTAGAAGGGTTAAACAATCACATAATTTTTTAGACGAGTCTTTTTTACTTTCTTTTGAATATAAAGATGCAATATATGTTTCAATAAAAAACATTTGGTGTTAGTAAATTCTACTTTAAAATTGAAACTCAAAAATAAAAATAAAATTTCATTCTTACCCGAACTAACCATCAAAACAAGGCATAAAACACTCAAAAAACAAGATTGATTGGTGTGACATGCCATTTTGTAAGATTTCAATTTATATTTTATTTCTTTGTAACGAGTAAGACTAACATAACTTCTATTATATAGGCCTAAAAACTGTATTAGTTTTTTAATATCTCATTTGACTATTAACTTTACATAAATTTATTAATGGAATCTTAAAGTAAGAAAGATAGATTTAAATAAATAAAGTGGTCAATAAAATGAATTTGATAATATTGAAAATAATTTTCATTTTCTATTGAATTTTGAAAGGAACATAAAATGATATTATTCATCAATGACTTCATACCTATAGTCAATTTTAATGATTAAAATATAATAAATAGATTTATATTTTATTTCTTTGTAACGAGTAAGACTAACATAACTTCTATTATATAGGCCTAAAAACTGTATTGTTTTTTAATATCTCATTTGACTATTAACTTTACATAAATTTATTAATTGAATCTTAAATTAAGAAAGATAGGTTAGATTTAAATAAATAAAGTGTTCAATAAAATGAATTTGATAATATTGAAATATAATCTTCATTTTCTATTGAATTTTGAAAGGAATATAAAATGATATTATTCATCAATGACTTAATACCTATAGTCAATTTTAATTATTAAAATATAATAAATAGATTTATAAATACTTAAAATTATGTGTAATATATGATTATAAACATGTAGTTTAATTGAATAGATTATTATAATATTAAAATTAATAAATTTATTATAAAAAATACTACTCAATTTTAACCGAATGACAAAAAAATGGTGTCAAATTACGTTGGAGTTATTTTAGTCCTCGTCAAATTACGAGTTTGTTTAAAAATTAACTGAATAAACTTTACACGAATGTCCGAACACAACTATTTTGTTAACACTTGAACAGTTTCTATAAATTATAAAATATATTATTATTATCTTTAATTGTAACATATTGGTCATGAATTTTGCAATGTTTTATTATTTTGATTTTTATGCTGACTCGAGTACAAAGATTTTCTTAAGAATTTAACAACAAAACATTTCAACACTAAATTAATTATTTGGTCATGATTTTATCATTTTATTTACAAGTCTCACATGCTAGTGAAGAAATGTAAAGTGCTTGTACATGTAATTATCATAAAACGACTATTTATTTTCTCATCGTATGCAAGTGTTTAAAAGGTTTGAGTCTTTATCTTGTAAATCAATCTTTGTTGAAGATTCTCTTACATTATTTATACTTTTTCTAATACTTTTGTTTCTAAACATATAATTCAATTTTTGTCTCATTACTAGGGTCTCCCAAATAAACCAAATCATCAGAGATATAATTCATTTGTATTTGAAATAGTGCTTTAAGGATCGAACTAGCTTGACCGGTCAAACAGAAAATTCAAAGTATCACCAATTTGGTCTTATTGTTGGATCAGGCAAGCTATTAAAATAGTTGAAACTGACTAGAACTGACCAAAATTTGTAAATCAGCGGGTTAAATGCTATCTTTTTTTTCTTTAGCCAAAATGAGATTGCAATAATAATTTTAAATATATATATATATATATATATATATATATATATAACTAGATTTTTTTTAAAATTATTTGAAACAATTTTCCAACACTAGAATTAAATTTATAAGAAATTGCAGTTATTTTTTTATCCAGATTATGTTCCAATTAGACTTTGTTCAAAAAATTTATTTGTATTTGTATTTTGTACTATTTTGTTGTGTGTGATGATTATATTTAGCATTTGAATTTAAATAATGAACTTGTGAAATTGTTATAATTTGATGTTTTGTATGTGTCATGATTTTTTTAGAGACCGAGTCACATGTTCAACCGGTTTAATAACTTTATATTTTTTGATAAAGACAGTATTATTAAAATGACTTTTCCAATTTTATTCGGTTTAGTCATGCGGTTCGACCTGTGACCCGGTGGTTCGACTAACGAACGAGTGGCTCAATACCCTCACGGTTTGATGACCCTTTCGATTGTTAAAACTTTGATTTTAAGATCTACCTAATCATCAAACTAAGATTTTTTTTAAAATAAACACCAGTAGTAGGATATGAATAAGGATTTTCTTCGAAACACAATTTAAGATATACTTTATCAATCATAATTTTAACCAAACACTTGATTACCTATTATTAAAAATTTAAAATTAGAATATTTGCATAACTCAAATAAATTCTTTATCTTGTGTCTTTAAATCCACCCTCACTAACTATCCATGTATAATATATTTTTTGTGATTTCAGGGGAACCATATTTTTGATAAATTTAAAACATCCATTTTATTCAACATGAAAACATAAATAATTAAAATATTTAAGTAATATTTTATAAAAAAAGACAATGCAAATAATATATATTCCATTTTAAATTTCATTTATTCATAATAGTGTTTATAGTATTTTAAAGATTTACACAAATTTCTTACAAAAAGTAAGTTCCAGAGCTAAACTGAAGTGCACGTTTTATTATTTTTATTGAACTCATACAATAAAATTCATTGGTGAAAACAACAACATGTTGTCTTCTCAAGATGAGTATAACATTGTCCCCCTTTTCCAAATCCCTTGCCACGGCAATCCTGGTCGCACGTTGCAACACAAGGCCCTATACAAACTCCTCCGGGAGGGACCAAAATACTGGTAACCAATCCTGAATCAACCAAAATTTAAAATTAGTTTGTGTCTGACATTGCTTCATTATTTTTACATTAAAAATCTCAATCTAATGTTCTTTCGAATTTAGAATTGATTAAACCATAATTGAATTGTTATTGATCTACATATCTTGTTTAAAAAGAAATCAACTTCTTAGAAGGGTTAAACAATCACATAATTTTTTAGACGAGTCTTTTTTACTTTCTTTTGAATATAAAGATGCAATATATGTTTCAATAAAAAACATTTGGTGTTAGTAAATTCTACTTTAAAATTGAAACTCAAAAATAAAAATAAAATTTCATTCTTACCCGAACTAACCATCAAAACAAGGCATAAAACACTCAAAAAACAAGATTGATTGGTGTGACATGCCATTTTGTAAGATTTCAATTTATATTTTATTTCTTTGTAACGAGTAAGACTAACATAACTTCTATTATATAGGCCTAAAAACTGTATTAGTTTTTTAATATCTCATTTGACTATTAACTTTACATAAATTTATTAATGGAATCTTAAAGTAAGAAAGATAGATTTAAATAAATAAAGTGGTCAATAAAATGAATTTGATAATATTGAAAATAATTTTCATTTTCTATTGAATTTTGAAAGGAACATAAAATGATATTATTCATCAATGACTTCATACCTATAGTCAATTTTAATGATTAAAATATAATAAATAGATTTATATTTTATTTCTTTGTAACGAGTAAGACTAACATAACTTCTATTATATAGGCCTAAAAACTGTATTTGTTTTTTAATATCTCATTTGACTATTAACTTTACATAAATTTATTAATTGAATCTTAAATTAAGAAAGATAGGTTAGATTTAAATAAATAAAGTGTTCAATAAAATGAATTTGATAATATTGAAATATAATCTTCATTTTCTATTGAATTTTGAAAGGAATATAAAATGATATTATTCATCAATGACTTAATACCTATAGTCAATTTTAATTATTAAAATATAATAAATAGATTTATAAATACTTAAAATTATGTGTAATATATGATTATAAACATGTAGTTTAATT
The DNA here is from genome assembly GCF_024323335.1 of Lathyrus oleraceus. Lineage (NCBI taxonomy): Eukaryota > Viridiplantae > Streptophyta > Magnoliopsida > Fabales > Fabaceae > Lathyrus > Lathyrus oleraceus. The sequence goes on from NC_066583.1 coordinate 512,704,777, forward strand.
GAATAGATTATTATAATATTAAAATTAATAAATTTATTATAAAAAATACTACTCAATTTTAACCGAATGACAAAAAAATGGTGTCAAATTACGTTGGAGTTATTTTAGTCCTCGTCAAATTACGAGTTTGTTTAAAAATTAACTGAATAAACTTTACACGAATGTCCGAACACAACTATTTTGTTAACACTTGAACAGTTTCTATAAATTATAAAATATATTATTCTTATCTTTAATTGTAACATATTGGTCATGAATTTTGCAATGTTTTATTATTTTGATTTTTATGCTGACTCGAGTACAAAGATTTTCTTAAGAATTTAACAACAAAACATTTCAACACTAAATTAATTATTTGGTCATGATTTTATCATTTTATTTACAAGTCTCACATGCTAGGGAAGAAATGTAAAGTGCTTGTACATGTAATTATCATAAAACGACTATTTATTTTCTCATCGTATGCAAGTGTTTAAAAGGTTTGAGTCTTTATCTTGTAAATCAATCTTTGTTGAAGATTCTCTTACATTATTTATACTTTTTCTAATACTTTTGTTTCTAAACATATAATTCAATTTTTGTCTCATTACTAGGGTCTCCCAAATAAACCAAATCATCAGAGATATAATTCATTTGTATTTGAAATAGTGCTTTAAGGATCGAACTAGCTTGACCGGTCAAACAGAAAATTGAAAGGATCACCAATTTGGTCTTATTGTTGGATCAGGCAAGCTATTAAAATAGTTGAAACTGACTAGAACTAACCAAAATCAGTAAATCAGCGGGTTAAATGCTATCTTTTTTTTCTTTAGCCAAAATGAGATTGCAATAATAATTTTATATATATATATATAACTAGATTTTTTTTTAATTATTTGAAACAATTTTCCAACACTAGAAATAAATTTATAAGAAATTGCAGTTATTTTTTTTATCCAGATTATGTTCCAATTAGACTTTGTTCAAAATTTATTTGTATTTGTATTTTGTACTATTTTGTTGTGTGTGATGATTATATTTAGCATTTGAATTTAAATAATGAACTTGTGAAATTGTTATAATTTGATGTTTTGTAGGTGTCATGATTTTTTTAGAGACCGAGTCACATGTTCGACCGGTTTAATAACTTTATATTTTTTGATAAAGACAGTATTATTAAAATGACTTTTCCAATTTTATTCGGTTTAGTCATGCGGTTCGACCTGTGACCCGGTGGTTCGACTAACGAACGAGTGGCTCAATACCCTCACGGTTTGATGACCCTTTCGATTGTTAAAACTTTGATTTTAAGATCTACCTAATCATCAAACTAAGATTTTTTTTAAATAAACACCAGTAGTAGGATATGAATAAGGATTTTCTTCAAAACACAATTTAAGATATACTTTATCAATCATAATTTTAACCAAACACTTGATTACCTATTATTAAAAATTTAAAATTAGAATATTTGCATAACTCAAATAAATTCTTTATCTTGTGTCTTTAAATCCACCCTCACTAACTATCCATGTATAATATATTTTTTGTGATTTCAGGGGAACCAAATTTTTGATAAATTTAAAACATCCATTTTATTCAACATGAAAACATAAATAATTAAAATATTTAAGTAATATTTTATAAAAAAAAGACAATGCAAATAATATATATTCCATTTTAAATTTCATTTATTCATAATAGTGTTTATAGTATTTTAAAGATTTACACAAATTTCTTACAAAAAGTAAGTTCCAGAGCTAAACTGAAGTGCACGTTTTATTATTTTTATTGAACTCATACAATAAAATTCATTGGTGAAAACAACAACATGTTGTCTTCTCAAGATGAGTATAACATTGTCCCCCTTTTCCAAATCCCTTGCCACGGCAATCCTGGTCGCACGTTGCAACACAAGGCCCTATACAAACTCCTCCGGGAGGGACCAAAATACTGGTAACCAATCCTGAATCAACCAAAATTTAAAATTAGTTTGTGTCTGACATTGCTTCATTATTTTTACATTAAAAATCTCAATCTAATGTTCTTTCGAATTGAGAATTGATTAAACCATAATTGAATTGTTATTGATCTACATATCTTGTTTAAAAAGAAATCAACTTCTTAGAAGGGTTAAACAATCACATAATTTTTTAGACGAGTCTTTTTTACTTTCTTTTGAATATAAAGATGCAATATATGTTTCAATAAAAAACATTTGGTGTTAGTAAATTCTACTTTAAAATTGAAACTCAAAAATAAAAATAAAATTTCATTCTTACCCGAACTAACCATCAAAACAAGGCATAAAACACTCAAAAAACAAGATTGATTGGTGTGACATGCCATTTTGTAAGATTTCAATTTATATTTTATTTCTTTGTAACCAGTAAGACTAACATAACTTCTATTATATAGGCCTAAAAACTGTATTAGTTTTTTAATATCTCATTTGACTATTAACTTTACATAAATTTATTAATGGAATCTTAAAGTAAGAAAGATAGATTTAAATAAATAAAGTGGTCAATAAAATGAATTTGATAATATTGAAAATAATTTTCATTTTCTATTGAATTTTGAAAGGAACATAAAATGATATTATTCATCAATGACTTCATACCTATAGTCAATTATAATGATTAAAATATAATAAATAGATTTGTATTTTATTTCTTTGTAACGAGTAAGGCTAACATAACTTCTATTATATAGGCCTAAAAACTGTATTAGTTTTTTAATATCTCATTTGATTATTAACTTTACATAAATTTATTAATTGAATCTTAAATTAAGAAAGATAGGTTAGAATTAAATAAATAAAATGAATTTGATAATATTGAAATATAATCTTCATTTTCTATTGAATTTTGAAAGGAATATAAAATGATATTATTCATCAATGACTTAATACCTATAGTCAATTTTAATTATTAAAATATAATAAATAGATTTATAAATACTTAAAATTAAGTGTAGTATATGATTATAAACATGTAGTTTAATTGAATAGATTATTATAATATTAAAATTAATAAATTTATTATAAAAAATACTAATCAATTTTAACCGAATGACAAAAAAATGGTGTCAAATTACGTAGGAGTTATTTTAGTCCTCGTCAAATTACGAGTTGGTTTAGAAACTAACCGAATAAACTTTACACGAATGTCTGAACACAACTATTTTTTTAACACTTGAACAGTTTCTATAAATTATAAAATATATTATTACTAGCTTTAATTGTAACATATTGGTCATGAATTTTGCAATGTTTTATTATTTTGATTTTTATGGTGACTCGAGTACAAAGATTTTCTTAAGAATTTAACAACAAAACATTTCAACACTAACTTAATTATTTGGTCATAATTTTATCATTTTATTTACAAGTCTCACATGCTAGGGAAGAAATGTAAAGTGCTTGTACATGTAATTATCATAAAATGACTATTTATTTTCACATCGTATGCAAGTGTTTAAAAGGTTTGAGTCTTTATCTTGTAAATCAGTCTTTGTTGAAGGTTCTCTTACATTATTTATACTTTTCTAATACTTTTGTTTCTAAACATATAATTCAATTCTTGTTTCATTACTAGGGTCTCCCAAATAAACTAAATCATCAGAGACATAATTCATTTGTATTTGAAATAGTGCTTTAAGGATCGAACTAGCTTGACCGGTCAAACATAAAATTGAAAGGATCACCAATTTGGTCTTATTGTTGGATCAGGCAAGCTATTAAAATAGTTGAAACTGACTAGAACTGACCAAAATCAGTAAATCAGCGGGTTAAATGCTATCTTTTTTTTCTTTAGCCAAAATGAGATTGCAATAATAATTTTAAATATATATATATATATATATATATATATATATATATATATATATATATATATATATATATATATAAATTTATATATAACTAGATTTTTTTTAAATTATTTGAAATAATTTTCCAACACTAGAATTAAATTTATAAGAAATTGCAGTTATTTTTTTATCCAGATTATGTTCCAATTAGACTTTGTTCAAAATTTATTTGTATTTGTATTTTGTACTATTTTGTTGTGTGTGATGATTATATTTAGCATCTGAATTTAAATAATGAACTTGTGAAATTGTTATAATTTGATGTTTTGTAGGTGTCATGATTTTTTTAGAGACCGAGTCACATGTTCGACCGGTTTAATAACTTTATATTTTTTGATAAAGACAGTACTATTAAAATGACTTTTCCAATTTTATTCGGTTTAGTCATGCGGTTCGACCTGTGACCCGGTGGTTCGACTAACGAACGAGTGGCTCAATACCCTCACGGTTTGATGACCCTTTCGATTGTTAAAACTTTGATTTTAAGATCTACCTAATCATCAAACTAAGATTTTTTTTAAATAAACACCAGTAGTAGGATATGAATAAGGATTTTCATAAAACACAATTTAAGATATACTTTATCAATCATAATTTTAACCAAACACTTGATTACCTATTATTAAGAATTTAAAATTAGAATATTTGCATAACTCAAATAAATTCTTTATCTGGTGTCTTTAAATCCACCCTCACTAACTATCCATGTATAATATATTTTTTGTGATTTCAAGGGAGCCATATTTTTGATAAATTTAAAACATCCATTTTATTCAACATGAAAACATAAATAATTAAAATATTTAAGTAATATTTTATAAAAAAAGACAATGCAAATAATATATATTCCATTTTAAATTTCATTTATTCATAATAGTGTTTATAGTATTTTAAAGATTTACACAAATTTCTTACAAAAAGTAAGTTCCAGAGCTAAACTGAAGTGCACGTTTTATTATTTTTATTGAACTCATACAATAAAATTCATTGGTAAAAACAACAACATGTTGTCTTCTCAAGATGAGTATAACATTGTCCCCCTTTTCCAAATCCCTTGCCACGGCAATCCTGGTCGCACGTTGCAACACAAGGCCCTATACAAACTCCTCCGGGAGGGACCAAAATACTAGTAACCAGTCCTGAATCAACCAAAATTTAAAATTAGTTTGTGTCTGACATAGCTTCATTATTTTTACATTAAAAATCTCAATCTAATGTTCTTTGAATTGAGAATTGATTAAACCATAATTGAATTGTTATTGATCTAGATATCTTGTTTAAAAAAAAATCAACTTCTTAGAAGGGTTAAACAATCACATAATTTTTAAACGAGTCTTTTTACTTTCTTTTGAATATAAAGATGCAATATATGTTTCAATAAAAAAATTTGGTGTTAGTAAATTGTACTTTAAAATTTAAACTCAAAAATAAAAATAAAATTTCATTCTTACCCAAACTAACCATAAAAACAAGGCATAAAACACTCAAAAAAACAAGATTGATTGTTGTGAGAGGCCATTTTGTAAGATTTAAATTTATATTTTATTTCTTTGTAACGAGTAAGACAAACATAACTTCTATTATATAGGCCTAAAAACTATATTAGTTTTTTAATATCTCATTTGACTATTAACTTTACAAAAATTTACTAATGGAATCTTAGAGTAAGAAAGATAGATTTAAATAAATAAAGTGGTAAATAAAATGAATTTGATAATATTGAAAATAATTTTCATTTTCTATTGAATTTTTAAAGGAATATAAAATGATATTATTCACCAATGACTTAATACCTATAGTCAATTTTAATGATTAAAATATAATAAATAGATTTATATTTTATTTCTTTGTAACGAGTAAGACTAACATAACTTCTATTATATGGGCCTAAAAACTAAATTAGTTTTTTAATATCTGATTTGACTATTATTTCTTACATAAATTTATTAATTGAATCTTAAATTAAGAAAGATAGGTTAGATTTAAATAAATAAAGTGGTCGATAAAATGAATTTGATAATATTGAAAATAATTTTCATTTTCTATTGAATTTGGAAAGGAATATAAAATGATATTATTCATCAATGACTTAATACCTCTAGTCAATTTTAATGATTAAAATATAATAAATAGATTTTAAATACTTAAAATTATGTGTAATATATATTATAAACATATAGTTTAATTGAATAGATTATTATAATATTAAAATTAATAAATTTATAATAAAAAATACTACTCAATTTTAACCAAATGACAAAAAAATGGGGTCAAATTACATAGGATTTATTTTAGCCCTCGTCAAATTACGAGTTGGTTTAAAAATTTACCGAATAAACCTTACACGAATGTCCGAACACAACAATTTTTTTAACACTTGAATAGTTTCTATAAATTATAAAATATATTATTAGTAGCTTTAATTGTATCATATTGGTCATGAATTTTGCAATGTTTTATTATTTTGATTTTTATGGTGACTCGAGTACAAAGATTTTCTTAGAATTTAACAACAAAACATTTCAACACTAACTTAATTATTTGGTCATTATTTTATCATTTTATTTACAAGTCTCACATGCTAGTGAAGAAATGTAAAGTGCTTGTACATGTAATTATCATAAAATGACTATTTATTTTCTCATCGTATGCAAGTGTTTAAAAGGTTTGAGTCTTTATCTTGTAAATCAATCTTTGTTGAAGGTTCTCTTACATTATTTATACTTTTCTAATACTTTTGTTTCTAAAGATATAATTCAATTCTTGTTTCATTACTAGGGTCTCCCAAATAAACAAAATCATCAGAGACATAATTCATTTGTATTTGAAATAGTGCTTTAAGGATCGAACTAGCTTGACCGGTCAAACAGAAAATTGAAAGGCTCACCAATTTGGTCTTATTGTTGGATCAGGCAAGCTATTAAAACAGTTGAAACTGACTAGAAGTGACCAAAATCAGTAAATCAGCGGGTTAAATGATATCTTTTTTTTCTTTAGCCAAAATGAGATTGCAATAATAATTATATATATATATATATATATATATATATATATATATATATATATATATATATATATATATATATATATATATATATATATATATATATTATATATAAATTTATATATAACTAGATTTTTTTTTAAATTATTTGAAATAATTTTCCAACACTAGAATTAAATTTATAAGAAATTGCAGTTATTTTTTTATCCAGATTATGTTCCAATTAGACTTTGTTCAAAATTTATTTGTATTTGTATTTTGTATTATTTTGTTGTGTGTGATGATTATATTTAGCATCTGAATTTAAATAATGAACTTGTGAAATTGTTATAATTTGATGTTTTCTAGGTGTCATGATTTTTTTAGAGACCGAGTCACATGTTCGACTGGTTTAATAACTTTATATTTTTTGATAAAGACAGTACTATTAAAATGACTTTTCCAATTTTATTCGGTTTAGTCATGCGGTTCGACCTGTGACCCGGTGGTTCGACTAACGAACGAGTGACTCAATACCCTCACGGTTTAATGACCATTTCGAATGTTAACACTTTGATTTTAAGATCTACCTAATCATCAAACTATTATTTTTTTTAAATAAACATCAGTAGTAGGATATGAATAAGGATTTTCATAAACCACAATTTAAGATATACTTTATCAATCATAATTTTAACCAAACACTTGATTACCTATTATTAAGAATTTAAAATTAGAATACTTGCATAACTCAAATAAATTCTTTATCTGGTGTCTTTAAATCCACCCTCACTAACTATCCATGTATAATATATTTTTTGTGATTTCAAGGGAGCCATATTTTTGATAAATTTAAAACATCCATTTTATTCAACATGAAAACATAAATAATTAAAATATTTAAGTAATATTTTATAAAAAAAGATAATGCAAATAATATATATTCCATTTTAAATTTCATTTATTCATAATAGTGCTTATAGTATTTTAAAGATTTACACAAATTTCTTACAAAAAGTAAGTTCCAAAGCTAAACTGAAGTGCACGTTTTATTATTTTTATTGAACTCATACAATAAAATTCATTAGTAAAAACAACAACATGTTGTCTTCTCAAGATGAGTATAACATTGTCCCCCTTTTCCAAATCCCTTGCCACGGCAATCCTGGTCGCACGTTGCAACACAAGGCCCTATACAAACTCCTCCGGGAGGGACCAAAATACTAGTAACCAGTCCTGAATCAACCAAAATATAAAATTAGTTTGTGCCTGACATAGCTTCATTATTTTTACATTAAAAATCTCAATCTAATGTTCTTTTGAATTGAGAATTGATAAAACTATAATTGAATTGTTATTGATCTACATATCTTGATTAAAAAATATAAAAAATTCAACTTCTTAGAAGGGTTAAACAATCACATAATTTTTAAACGAGTCTTTTTACATTCTTTTGAATATAAAGATGCAATATATGTTTCAATAAAAAATTTGGTATTAACAAATTGTACTTTAAAATTTAAACTCCAAAATAAAAATAAAATTTCATTCTTACCCAAACTAACCATAAAAATAAGGCATAAAACACTAAAAAAAACAAGATTGATTGTTGTGAGAGGCCATTTTGTAAGATTTAAATTTATATTTTATTTCTTTATAACGAGTAAGACAAAGATAACTTCTATTATATAGGCCTAAAAACTATATTAGTTTTTTAATATCTCATTTGACTATTAACTTTACAAAAATTTACTGATTGAATCTTAGAGTAAGAAAGATAGATTTAAATAAATAAAGTGGTAAATAAAATGAATTTGATAATATTCAAAATAATTTTCATTTTCTTAATACCTATAGTCAATTTTAATGATTAAAATATAATAAATAGATTTATATTTTATTTCTTTGTAACGAGTAAGACTAACATAACTTCTAATATATGGGCCTAAAAACTGTATTAGTTTTTTAATATCTGATTTGACTATTAACTCTTACATAAATTTATTAATTGAATCTTAAAGTAAGAAAGATAGGTTAGATTTAAATAAATAAAGTGGTCGATAAAATGAATTTGATAATATTGAAAATAATTTTCATTTTCTATTGAATTTGGAAAAGAATATAAAATGATATTATTCATCAATGACTTAATACCTCTAGTCAATTTTAATGATTAAAATATAATAAATAGATTATAAATACTTAAAATTATGTGTAATATAATTATAAACATATAGTTTAATTGAATAGATTATTATAATATTGAAATTAATAAATTTATAATAAAAAATATTACTCAATTTTAACCAAATGACAAAATAATGGGGTCAAATTACATAGGATTTATTTTAGCCCTCGTCAAATTACGAGTTGGTTTAAAAATTTACCGAATAAACCTTACACGAATGTCCGAACACAACAATTTTTTAACACTTGAATAGTTTCTATAAATTATAAAATATATATTAGTAGCTTTAATTGTATCATATTGGTCATGAATTTTGCAATGTTTTATTATTTTGATTTTTATGGTGACTCGAGTACAAAGATTTTCTTAGAATTTAACAACAAAACATTTCAACACTAACTTAATTATTTGGTCATTATTTTATCATTTTATTTACAATCTCATATGCTTGTGAAGAAATGTAGAGTGTTTGTACATGTAATTATGATAAAAACGACTATTTATTTTCTCATCGTATGCAAGTGTTTAAAAGGTTTGAGTCTTTATCTTGTAAATCATTCTCCTTAGAAGATTCTTTTACATTATTTATACTTTTTCTAACACTTTTGTTTCTAAACATATAATCCAATTCTGGTTTCATTACTAGGGTCTCCCAAATAAACTAAATCATCAGAGACATAATTAATTTGTATTTGAAATAGTGCTTTAAGAATCGAACTAGCTTGACCGGTCAAACAGAAAAGAATATAAAATGATATTATTCATCAATGACTTAATACCTCTAGTCAATTTTAATGATTAAAATATAATAAATAGATTATTAAATACTTAAAATTATGTGTAATATATAATTATAAACATATAGTTTAATGGAATAGATTATTATAATATTGAAATTAATAAATTTATAATAAAAAATATTACTCAATTTTAACCAAATGACAAAATAATGGGGTCAAATTACATAGGATTTATTTTAGCCCTCGTCAAATTACGAGTTGGTTTAAAAATTTACCGAATAAACCTTACACGAATGTCCGAACACAACAATTTTTTTAACACTTGAATAGTTTCTATAAATTATAAAATATATTATTAGTAGCTTTAATTGTATCATATTGGTCATGAATTTTGCAATGTTTTTTTATTTTGATTTTTATGGTGACTCGAGTACAAAGATTTCTTAGAATTTAACAACAAAACATTTCAACACTAACTAATTATTTGGTCATTATTTATCATTTTATTTACAATCTCATATGCTTGTGAAGAAATGTAGAGTGTTTGTACATGTAATTATGATAAAAAAGACTATTTATTTTCTCATCGTATGCAAGTGTTTAAAAGGTTTGAGTCTTTATCTTGTAAATCATTCTCCTTAGAAGATTCTTTTACATTATTTATACTTTTTCTAACACTTTTGTTTCTAAACATATAATCCAATTTTGGTTTCATTACTAGGGTCTCCCAAATAAACTAAATCATCAGAGACATAATTAATTTGTATTTGAAATAGTGCTTTAAGAATCGAACTAGCTTGACGGTCAAACAGAAAATTGAAAGTGTCGCCAATTTGGTCTTATTATTGGATCAGGCAAGCTATTAAAACAGTTGAAACTGACTAGAACTGGTCAAAATCAGTAAATCAGTGGTTTGGAAAATCAGCGGGTTTAAATGCTATTTTTTTTTCTTCAGGTAAAATGAATATAGTATCTATCTATCTATCTAATATATATATATATAATTATATATATAAATATATTATAATATAATAATATATATATATATATATATATATATAGATTTTTTTAAAATTATTTGAAACAATTTTCCAACACTGGAATTATATTTATTAGAAATTGCAGTTAGTGTTTTATCCAGATTATGTTCCGACTAGACTTTGTTCAAAATTTATTTGGATTTCTATTTTGTACTAGTTTGTTGTGTGTGATTATTATATTTAGCATTTGAATTTAAATAATGAACTTGTGAAATTATTTAAATTTGAAGTTTTGTAGGTGTCATGATTTTTTAGAGACCGAGTCACCTGTTCGACCAGTTTAATAACTTTATCTTTTTGATAAAGGCATATCTATAAAATGACTTTTCCAATTTTATTCGGTTTAGTCATGCGGTTCGACCTGTGACCCAGTGGTTTGACTAACGAACGAGTGACTCAATACCCTCACGGTTTGATGACCCTTTCGATTGTTAAAACTTTGATTTTAAGATCTACCTAATCATCAAACTAATATTTTTTTAAAATAAACACCGGTAGTAGGATATAAATAAGGATTTTCTTCAAAACACAATTTAACATATACCTCATCAATCATAATTTTGACCAAACACTTGATTACCTCTTATAAAGAATTTAAAATTAGAATATTTGCATAACTCAAATAAATTCTTTATCTGGTGTCTTTAAATCCACCCTCACAAACTATCCATGTATAATATATTTTTTGTGATTTCAAGGGAACCATATTTTTGATAACTTTTAAACATCCATTTTATTCAACATGAAAACATAAATAATTAAAATATTTAAGTAACATTCTATAAAAAAAGACAATTCAAATAATATATATTCCATTTTAAAATTCATTTATTCGTAAGAGTGTTTATAGAATTTTAACGATTTACACAAATTTCTTACAAACAGTAAGTTCTAGATCTAAACTCAAGTGCACGTTTTATTATTTTTATTGAATTCATAGAATAAAATACATTAGTGAAAACAATAACATGTTGTCTTCTCAAGAGTAATATAACATTGTCCCCTTTTCAAAATCCCTTGCCACGGCAATCCTGGTCGCATGTTGCAACACAAGGCCCTATACAAACTCCTCCGGGAGGGACCAAAATACTCGTAACCAATCCTGAATCAACCAAAGTTTAAAATTAGTTTGTGTGTGACATTGCTTCATTATTTTTACATTAAAAATCTCAATCTAATGTTCTTTCGAATTGAGAATTGATTAAACCATAGTTGAATTATTATTGATCTACATATCTTGTTTAAACAAAAAATTAAAAAATTCAACTTCTTAGAAGGGTTAAACAATCACATAATTTTTTAAACGAGTCTTTTTTACTTTCTTTTGAATATAAAGATGCAATATATGTTTCAGTAAAAAACATTTGGTGTTAGTAAATTCTACTTTAAAATTGAAACTCAAAAATAAAAATAAAATTTCATTCTTACCCGAACTAACCATCAAAACAAGGCATAAAACACTCAAAAAACAAGATTGATTGGTGTGACATGCCATTTTGTAAGATTTCAATTTATATTTTATTTCTTTGTAACGAGTAAGACTAACATAACTTCTATTATATAGGCCTAAAAACTGTGTTAGTTTTTAATATCTCATTTGACTATTAACTTTACATAAATTTATTAATGGAATCTTAAAGTAAGAAAGATAGATTTAAATAAATAAAGTGGTCAATAAAATGAATTTGATAATATTGAAAATAACTTTCATTTTCTATTGAATTTTGAAAGGAACATAAAATGATATTATTCATCAATGACTTCATACCTATAGTCAATTTTAATGATTAAAACATAATAAATAGATTTATAAATACTTAAAATTATGTGTAATATATAATTATAAACTATATTTTAATTGAATGGATTATTATAATATTAAAATTAATAAATTTATTATAAAAAATATTACTCAATTTTTACCAATCGATTGACAGTGGACGCAAATCGATTGCACAGACTTATTGACTTTGAAAAAGTAGAAATGTTCAGTTGTCAATCGATTGACACTCATGACCAATCGATTGGTCCTCTGCATTCTTTGAAAAACAGAAATGTGAGATAAACCAATCGATTGGGCTTCCCCAACCAATCGATTGGCTCATGACTAAAACTTCAAATCTCATTTCTCTAATGTTTCTAAATGCATTCCATCAATTATTAATCACTTGTTATGTTATATTTATATTGAATCAATGTTGAATGTGAGAATTGCATGTTGAATCTAGTGAGTTAACCTAGTGATCATTCTTAGGTCATAAGTTAGACTTATAACTTAGATAACATTGGGAAGCGACATTCATTCGCACGATGCTTATGTGAAGGTCATAAATGAATGGTTGCTATAGTTGAGAGTGGGACGCTTTGTATAGAACATACAAGCATGCATGAACTGAGCTTGCCTTAGACATAAGTCCGCTCAGGGATTGATGTTTCGTGAATCTGAATAGTGACTTATTTTGAGTTGTGGGAACTCATGAGCATGTTGCCATACATTGCGAGATTTTTCCCATCACTTAAGTCTTCTTTCCTTTGTCGGATTAAGTTGGATATTGATTAGAAAACCCTGTAGAGCCGAGTGGACCCATAAGATAGGGAACCCATTGGGATTATAATCTTACCCCATGTTGTTGATTTTTTTCAGGTAGTTCTGATCAGACGAAGGCTAAGGACAAGATAGAGTGATGTCTTGCTTACCGGATGTTTTAGATGGCTTCTCTGCTGCATAGATATTTTTTTGAGATCATTCTACAATGGTCTAGTTCGTAGTTTTATTTTAGGCACCTTTGTGTATATCTTGTGCCATGTAGCATTTTCTATTGGGCACGTAATATGTACACTGTTGTCGTTAGGCGCTTATGTCTTTCAGTACCAGTATTACATTATGTATAATAGGTATTCTAGACATATATTATATGTGGGTGTTACAGCAAGTGTTTAAAAGGTTTGAGTCTTTATCTTGTAAATCAATCTCCGTTGAAGATTCTCTTACATTATATATACTGTTTCTAATACTTTATTTAAAAACATATAATTCAATTCTTGTTTCATTACTAGGGTCTCCCAAATAAACTAAATCATTAGACACATAATTCGTTTGTTTTTAAAATAGTGCTTTAAGTATCGACCTAGCCTGACCGGTCAAACAGAAAATTGAAAGGGTCACCAATTTGGTCTTATTGTTAGATCAGGCAATTAAATCAGTTGAAACCGACTAGAACAGGCCAAAACCAGTAAATCAACAGTTTTGGAAAATCAGCAGATTAAATGTTATTTCTTTATTCTTCAGACAAAATGACATTGCAATAATATATATATATTATAATATATATATATATATATATATATATATATATATATATATATATATATATATATATATATATATATATATATATATATATATAATTATATATATAACTAGATTTTGTTAAAAAATTATTTGGAACAATTTTCCAACAATGGAATTAAATTTATAAGAAACTGCACTTATTTTTTTATTCAGATTATGTTTCAATTAGACTTTGTTCAAAATTTATTTGGATTTGTATTTTCTACTATTTTGTTGTGTGCGATAATTATATTTAGCATTTGAATTTAAATAATGAACCTGTGTAATTATTATAATTTGATGTTTTATAGGTGTCATGATTTTTTTAGAGACCGGTCACCTGTTCGGCCGGTTTAATAACTTTATATATTTTTTAATAAAGACAGATTTATTAAAACGACTTTTCCAATTTTATTCGATTTAGTCATGGGTTTGACATGTAAACCAGTGGTTCGACTAATGAACGAGTGACTCAATACCCTCAACAGTTTGATGACCCTTTCGATTGTTAAAACTTTGATTTTAAGATCTACCTAATCATCAAACTAAGATTATTTTTAAATAAACACCAGTAGTAGGATATAAACTAGGATTTTCTTCAAAACAAATTTAAGATATACTTCATCAATCATAATTTTGACCAAACACTTAATTACCTATTATTAAGAATTTAAAATTAGAATATTTGCATAACTCAAATAAATACTTTATTTGGTGTCTTTAAATCCATTCTCACTAACTATCCATGTATAATACATTTTTTGTGATTTCAAGGGAACCATATTTTTGATAACTTTAAAACATCCATTTTATTCAACTTGAAAACATAAATAATTAAAATATTTATAAAAAAAGAGAATTCAAATAATATATATTCCATTTTAAATTTCACTTATTCATAATAGTGTTTATAGAATTTTTAAGATTTACCCAAATTTCTTACAAAAAGTAAGCTCTAGAGCTAAACTCAAGTGCATGTTTTATTATTTTTATTGAACTCATACAATAAAATTCATTAGTGAAAACAACAACATGTTGTCTTCTCAAGATGAGTATAACATTGTCCCCTTTTCCAAATCCCTTGTCGCGGCAATCCTGATTGCACGTTGCAACACAAGGCCCTATACAAACTCCTCCGGGAGGGACCAAAATACTGGTAACCAATCCTGAATCACCCAAAGTTAAAATCAGTTTGCGTGTGACATTGCTTCATTATTTTTACATTAAAAATCTCAATTTAATGTTCTTTCGAATTGAGAATTGATTAAACCATAATTGAATTGTTATTGATCTACATATCTTGTTTAAACAAAAAATTAAAAAATTAAACTAGAAGAGTTTAAACAATCATATAATTTTTTAAACAAGTCTTTTTTACTTTCTTTTTAATATAAAGATGCAATATATGTTTCAATAAAAATATTTGTGTTAGTAAATTGTATATAAAAATTGAAACTCAAAAATAAAAAAAATTTCATTCTTACCCGAACTAACCATTCAAACAAGGTATAAAACATTTAAGAAAACAAGAATGATTGGTGTGACGGACCATTTTGTAAGATTTCAATTATATTTTATTTCTTTGTAATGAGTAAGACTAACATAACTTCTATTATATAGGCCTTAAAACTATATTGGTATTTTAATATCTCATTTGACTATTAACTTTATATAAATTTATTAATTGAATCTTAAAGTAAGAAAGATAGGTTAGATTTAAATAAATAAAGTGGTCAATAAAATGAATTTGATAATATTGAAAATAATTTCATTTTTTATTGAATTTTGAAAGGAATATAAAATGATATTATTCATGAATGACTTAATACCTATCATCAACTTTAATGATTAAAGTATAATAAATAGATTGATAAATTCTTAAAATTATGTGTAATATATAGTTATAAACATATAGTTTAATTGAATAGATTATTTATATATAAAATTCATAAATTTATTATAAAAAATGGTACTCAATTTTAACCAAATGACAAAAAAAATGGGGTCAAATTACATAGGAGTTATTTTAGTCCTCGTCAAATTACGAGTTTGTTTAAAAATTAACGATTAAACTTTACACCAATTTCCGAACACAAAAAGTTTTTTAACACCGGAATAGTCTCTTTAAATTATAAATATATTATTAGTAGCTTTAAATGTATATTTTGGTCGTTAATTTTGCAATGTTTTATTATTTAGATTTTTATGGTGACTCGAGTACAAAGATTTTCTTAAGAATTGAACAACAAAATATTTCAACCCTAATTATTTGGTTATAATTTTATCATTTTATTTACAAGTCTCACATGCTAGTGAAGAAATGTAGAGTGCTTGTACAAGTAATTATGACCAAACGACTATTTCTTTTCTCATCCAAAGCAAGTGTTTAAAAGGTTTGAGTCTTTATCTTGTAAATCTATCTCAGTCGAAGATTCTCTTACTTTATTAATATTTTTTCTAATACTGTGTTTTCTAAACATATAATTCAATTCTTGTTTCACTACTAGGCTCTCCCAAATAAACTAAATCATTGGAGACATAATTCATTTGTATTTGAAATAGTGATTTAAAAATCGAACTAGACCGATTGGTCAAACAGAAAACTGAAAGGGTCACCAATTTGGTCTTATTGTTGGATCAGGCAAGCTATTAAATCAGTTTACACCGTCTAAAACTGGCCAATACCAGTATATTAGTGATTTTGGAAAACCAGCGGGTTAAATGCTATCTTTTTTTTCTTTAGACAAAATGACATTGCAACGATATATATATATATATATATATATATATATATAATATATATATATTATATATATATATATATATATATATATATATATATATTTATAACTAGATTTTTAAAAAATATTTGAACAATTAGACAAGCTATAAACAAAATCATGCGGTTATTTTTTATTCAATTATGTTCCAATTAGACATTGTTCAATATTATTTAGGTTTGTATTTTGTACTATTTTATTGTGCGTGATGATTATATTTAGCTTTTGACTTTAAATAATGAACTTGTGAAATTATTATAATTTGAAGTTTTGTAGGTGTCATGATTTTTTTAGAGACCGAGTCACCTGTTCGACAGGTTTAATAACTATATAGTTTTTTTATAGAGAGAAATTTGTTTAAATGACTTTTCCAATTTTATCTAGTTTAGTCATGTGGTTCGACCTATGATCCAGTGGTTCGACTAATGAACCAGTGACTCAATACCCTCAACGGTTTGATGACCCTTTTCGATTGTTAAAACTTTGATTTTAAGATCTACCTAATCATCAAACTAAGATTTTTTTTAAATAAACACCAGTAGTAGGATATGAATAAGGATTTTCTTCAAAACACAATTTAAGATATACTTTATCAATCATAATTTTAACCAAACACTTGATTACCTATTATTAAAAATTTAAAATTAGAATATTTGCATAACTCAAATAAATTCTTTATCTTGTGTCTTTAAATCCACCCTCACTAACTATCCATGTATAATATATTTTTTTATGATTTCAAGGGTACCATGTTTTTGATAAATTTAAAACATCCATTTTATTCAACATGGAAACATAAATAATTAAAATATTTAAGTAATATTTTATAAAAAAAAGACAATGCAAATAATATATATTCCATTTTAAATTTCATTTATTCATAATAGTGTTTATAGTATTTTAAAGATTTACACAAATTTCTTACAAAAAGTAAGTTTCAGAGCTAAACTGAAGTGCACGTTTTATTATTTTTATTGAACTCATACAATAAAATTCATTAGTGAAAACAACATGTTGTCTTCTCAAGATGAGTATAACATTGTCCCCTTTCCAAATCCCTTGCCGCGGTAATCCTGGTCGCATGTTGCAACACAAGGCCCTATACAAACTCATCCGGGAGGGACCAAAATACTGGTAACCAATCTTGAATCAACCAAAATTTAAAATTAGTTTGCGTGTGACGTTGCTTCATTATTTTTACATTAAAAATCTCAATCTAATGTTATTTCGAATTGAGAATTGATTGAACCATAATTGAATTGTTATTGATCTACATATCTTGTTTAAAAAGAAATCAACTTCTTAGAAGGGTTAAACAATCACATAATTTTTTAGACGAGTCTTTTTTACTTTCTTTTGAATATAAAGATGCAATATATGTTTCAATAAAAAACATTTGGTGTTAGTAAATTCTACTTTAAAATTGAAACTCAAAAATAAAAATAAAATTTCATTCTTACCCGAACTAACCATCAAAACAAGGCATAAAACACTCAAAAAACAAGATTGATTGGTGTGACATGCCATTTTGTAAGATTTCAATTTATATTTTATTTCTTTGTAACCAGTAAGACTAACATAACTTCTATTATATAGGCCTAAAAACTGTATTAGTTTTTTAATATCTCATTTGACTATTAACTTTACATAAATTTATTAATGGAATCTTAAAGTAAGAAAGATAGATTTAAATAAATAAAGTGGTCAATAAAATGAATTTGATAATATTGAAAATAATTTTCATTTTCTATTGAATTTTGAAAGGAACATAAATGATATTATTCATCAATGACTTCATACCTATAGTCAGTTTTAATGATTAAATATAATAAATAGATTTATATTTTATTTCTTTGTAACGAGTAAGACTAACATAACTTCTATTATATAGGCCTAAAAACTGTATTAGTTTTTTAATATCTCATTGACTATTAACTTTACATAAATTTATTAATTGAATCTTAAATTAAGAAAGATAGGTTAGATTTAAATAAATAAAGTGTTCAATAAAATGAATTTGATAATATTGAAATATAATCTTCATTTTCTATTGAATTTTGAAAGGAATATAAAATGATATTATTCATCAATGACTTAATACCTATAGTCAATTTTAATTATTAAATATAATAAATAGATTTATAAATACTTAAAATATGTGTAATATATGATTATAAACATGTAGTTTAATTGAATAGATTATTATAATATTAAAATTAATAAATTTATTATAAAAAATACTACTCAATTTTAACCGAATGACAAAAAAATGGTGTCAAATTACATAGGAGTTATTTTAGTCCTCGTCAAATTACGAGGTTGTTTAAAAATTAACTGAATAAACTTTACACGAATGTCCGAACACAACTATTTTGTTAACACTTGAACAGTTTCTATAAATTATAAAATATATTATTATTATCTTTAATTGTAACATATTGGTCATGAATTTTGCAATGTTTTATTATTTTGATTTTTATGCTGACTCGAGTACAAAGATTTTCTTAAGAATTTAACAACAAAACATTTCAACACTAAATTAATTATTTGGTCATGATTTTATCATTTTATTTACAAGTCTCACATGCTAGTGAAGAAATGTAAAGTGCTTGTACATGTAATTATCATAAAACGACTATTTATTTTTTCATCGTATGCAAGTGTTTAAAAGGTTTGAGTCTTTATCTTGTAAATCAATCTTTGTTGAAGATTCTCTTACATTATTTATACTTTTTCTAATATTTTTGTTCTAAACATATAATTCAATTCTTGTTTCATTACTAGGGTCTCCCAAATAAACCAAATCATCAGAGACATAATTCATTTGTATTTGAAATAGTGCTTTAAGGATCGAACTAGCTTGACGGTCAAACAGAAAATTGAAAGGATCACCAATTTGGTCTTATTGTTGGACAAGCAAGCTATTAAATAGTTGAAACTGACTAGAACTGACCAAAATCAGTAAATCAGCGGGTTAAATGCTATCTTTTTTTTCTTTAGCCAAAATGAGATTGCAATAATAATTTTAAATATATATATATATATATATATATATATATAATATATATATATATATTATATATATATATATATATATATATAATATATAATATAACTAGTTTTTTTTTTTAAATTATTTGAAACAATTTTCAACACTAGAATTAAATTTATAAGAAATTGCAGTTATTTTTTATCCAGATTATGTTCCAATTAGACTTTGTTCAAAATTATTTGTATTTGTATTTTGTACTATTTTGTTGTGTGTGATGATTGTATTTAGCATTTGAATTTAAATAATGAACTTGTGAAATTGTTATAATTTGATGTTTTGTAGGTGTCATGATTTTTTTAGAGACCGAGTCACATGTTCAACCGGTTTAATAACTTTATATTTTTTGATAAAGACGGTATTATTAAAATGACTTTTCCAATTTTATTCGGTTTAGTCATGCGGTTCGACCTGTGACCCGGTGGTTCGACTAACGAACGAGTGGCTCAATACCCTCACGGTTTGATGACCCTTTCGATTGTTAAAACTTTGATTTTAAGATCTACCTAATCATCAAACTAAGAGTTTTTTTTAAAATAAACACCAGTAGTAGGATATGAATAAGGATTTTCTTCGAAACACAATTTCAGATATACTTTATCAATCATAATTTTAACCAAACACTTGATTACCTATTATTAAGAATTTAAAATTAGAATATTTTTATAACTCATATAAATTCTTTATCTTGTGTCTTTAAATCCACCCTCACTAACTATCCATGTATAATATATTTTTTGTGATTTCAGGGGAACCATATTTTTGATAAATTTAAAACATCCATTTTATTCAACATGAAAACATAAATAATTAAAATATTTAAGTAATATTTTATAAAAAAAGACAATGCAAATAATATATATTCCATTTTAAATTTCATTTATTCATAATAGTGTTTATAGTATTTTAAAGATTTACCACAAATTTCTTACAAAAAGTAAGTTCCAGAGCTAAACTGAAGTGCACGTTTTATTATTTTTATTGAACTCATACAATAAAATTCATTGGTGAAAACAACAACATGTTGTCTTCTCAAGATGAGTATAACATTGTCCCCCTTTTCCAAATCCCTTGCCACGGCAATCCTGGTCGCACGTTGCAACACAAGGCCCTATACAAACTCCTCCGGGAGGGACCAAAATACTGGTAACCAATCCTGAATCAACCAAAATTTAAATTAGTTTGTGTCTGACATTGCTTCATTATTTTTACATTAAAAATCTCAATCTAATGTTCTTTCGAATTTAGAATTGATTAAACCATAATTGAATTGTTATTGATCTACATATCTTGTTTAAAAAGAAATCAACTTCTTAGAAGGGTTAAAACAATCACATAATTTTTTAGACGAGTCTTTTTTACTTTCTTTGAATATAAAGATGCAATATATGTTTCAATAAAAAACATTTGGTGTTAGTAAATTCTACTTTAAAATTGAAACTCAAAATAAAAATAAAATTTCATTCTTACCCGAACTAACCATCAAAACAAGGCATAAAACACTCAAAAAACAAGATTGATTGGTGTGACATGCCATTTTGTAAGATTTCAATTTATATTTTATTTCTTTGTAACGAGTAAGACTAACATAACTTCTATTATATAGGCCTAAAAACTGTATTAGTTTTTTAATATCTCATTTGACTATTAACTTTACATAAATTTATTAATGGAATCTTAAAGTAAGAAAGATAGATTTAAAAAATAAAAAGTGGTCAATAAAATGAATTTGATAATATTGAAAATAATTTTCATTTTCTATTGAATTTTGAAAGGAACATAAAATGATATTATTCATCAATGACTTCATACCTATAGTCAATTTTAATGATTAAAATATAATAAATAGATTTATATTTTATTTCTTTGTAACGAGTAAGACTAACATAACTTCTATTATATAGGCCTAAAAACTGTATTTGTTTTTTAATATCTCATTTGACTATTAACTTTACATAAATTTATTAATTGAATCTTAAATTAAGAAAGATAGGTTAGATTTAAATAAATAAAGTGTTCAATAAATGAATTTGATAATATTGAAATATAATCTTCATTTTCTATTGAATTTTGAAAGGAATATAAATAATTATTCATCAATGACTTAATACCTATAGTCAATTTTAATTATTAAATATAATAAATAGATTTATAAATACTTAAAATTATGTGTATATATGATTATAAACATGTAGTTTAATTGAATAGATATTATAATATTAAAATTAATAAATTTATATAAAAAATACTACTCAATTTTAACCGAATGACAAAAATGGGTGTCAAATTACGTTGGAGTTATTTTAGTCCTCGTCAAATTACGAGTTTGTTTAAAAATTAACTGAATAAAACTTTACACGAATGTCC
Source organism: Lathyrus oleraceus (assembly GCF_024323335.1). Classification (NCBI taxonomy): domain Eukaryota; kingdom Viridiplantae; phylum Streptophyta; class Magnoliopsida; order Fabales; family Fabaceae; genus Lathyrus; species Lathyrus oleraceus. Next base: position 512,727,107 of record NC_066583.1, read on the forward strand.
GAACACAACTATTTTGTTAACACTTGAACAGTTTCTATAAATTATAAAATATATATTATTATCTTTAATTGTACCATATTGGTCATGAATTTTGCAATGTTTTTTTATTTTGATTTTTATGCTGACTCGAGTACAAAGATTTTCTTAAGAATTTAACAACAAAACATTTCAACACTAATTAATTATTTGGTCATGATTTTATCATTTTATTTACAAGTCTCACATGCTAGTGAAGAAATGTAAAGTGTTGTACATGTAATTATCATAAAACGACTATATTTTCTCATCGTATGCAAGTGTTTAAAAGGTTGAGTCTTTATCTTGTAAATCAATCTTTGTTGAAGATTCTCTTACATTATTTATACTTTTTCTAATACTTTTGTTTCTAAACATATAATTCAATTTTTGTCTCATTACTAGGGTCTCCCAAATAAACCAAATCATCAGAGATATAATTCATTTGTATTTGAAATTGTGCTTTAAGGATCGAACTAGCTTGACCGGTCAAACAGAAAATTGAAAGGATCACCTATTTGGTCTTATTGTTGGATCAGGCAAGCTATTAAAATAGTTGAAACTGACTAGAATTGACCAAAATCAGTAAATCAGCGGGTTAAATGCTATCTTTTTTTTCTTTAGCCAAAATGAGATGCAATAATAATTATATATATATATTATATAATATTATATATATATATATATTATATTATATATATAACTAGATTTTTTTTTTAATTATTTGAAACAATTTTCCAACACTAGAATTAATTTATAAGAAATTGCAGTTATTTTTTTTATCCAGATTATGTTCCAATTAGACTTTGTTCAAAATTTATTTGTATTTGTATTTTGTACTATTGTTGTGTGTGATGATTATATTTAGCATTTGAATTTAAATAATGAACTTGTGAAATTGTTATAATTTAATGTTTTGTAGGTGTCATGATTTTTTAGAGACCTAGTCACATGTTCGACCGGTTTAATAACTTATATTTTTTGATAAAGACAGTATTATTAAAATGACTTTTCCAATTTTATTCGGTTTAGTCATGCGGTTCGACCTGTGACCCGGTGGTTCGACTAACGAACGAGTGGCTCAATACCCTCACGGTTTGATGACCCTTTCGATTGTTAAAACTTTGATTTTAAGATCTACCTAATCATCAAACTAAGATTTTTTTTAATAAACACCAGTAGTAGGATATGAATAAGGATTTTCTTCAAAACACAATTTAAGATATACTTTATCAATCATAATTGTAACCAAACACTTGATTACCTATTATTAAAAATTTAAAATTAGAATATTTTTATAACTCAAATAAATTCTTTATCTTGTGTCTTTAAATCCACCCTCACTAACTATCCATGTATAATATATTTTTTGTGATTTCAGGGGAACCATATTTTTGATAAATTTAAAACATCCATTTTATTCAACATGAAAACATAAATAATTAAAATATTTAAGTAATATTTTATAAAAAAAGACAATGCAAATAATATATTCCATTTTAAATTTCATTTATTCATAATAGTGTTTATAGTATTTTAAAGATTTACACAAATTTCTTACAAAAAGTAAGTTCCAGAGCTAAACTGAAGTGCACGTTTTATTATTTTATTGAACTCATACAATAAAATTCATTGGTGAAAACAACAACATGTTGTCTTCTCAAGATGAGTATAACATTGTCCCCCTTTTCCAAATCCCTTGCCACGGCAATCCTAGTCGCACGTTGCAACACAAGGCCCTATACAAACTCCTCCGGGAGGGACAAAAAATACTGGTAACCAATCCTGAATCAACCAAAATTTAAAATTAGTTTGTGTCTGACATTGCTTCATTATTTTTACATTAAAAATCTCAATCTAATGTTCTTTCGAATTGAGAATTGATTAAACCATAATTGATTGTTATTGATCTACATATCTTGTTTAAAAGAAATCAACTTCTTAGAAGGGTTAAACAATCACATAATTTTTTAGACGAGTCTTTTTTACTTTCTTTTGAATATAAAGATGCAATATATGTTTCAATAAAAAACATTTGGTGTTAGTAAATTCTACTTTAAAATTGAAACTCAAAAATAAAAATAAAATTTCATTCTTACCCGAACTAACCATCAAAACAAGGCATAAAACACTCAAAAAACAGATTGATTGGTGTGACATGCCATTTTGTAAGATTTCAATTTATATTTTATTCTTTGTAACCAGTAAGACTAACATAACTTCTATTATATAGGCCTAAAAACTGTATTAGTTTTTTAATCTCATTTGACTATTAACTTTACATAAATTTATTAATGGAATCTTAAAGTAAGAAAGATAGATTTAAATAAATAAAGTGGTCAATAAAATGAATTTGATAATATTGAAAATAATTTTCATTTTCTATTGAATTTTGAAAGGAACATAAAATGATATTATTCATCAATGACTTCATACCTATAGTCAATTTTAATGATTAAATATAATAAATAGATTTATATTTTATTTCTTTGTAACGAGTAAGACTAACATAACTTCTATTATATAGGCCTAAAAACTGTATTTGTTTTTAATATCTCATTTGACTATTAACTTTACATAAATTTATTAATTGAATCTTAAATTAAGAAGATAGGTTAGATTAAATAAATAAAGTGTTCAATAAAATGAATTTGATAATATTGAAATATAATCTTCATTTTCTATTGAATTTTGAAAGGAATATAAAATGATATTATTCATCAATGACTTAATACCTATAGTCAATTTTAATTATTAAAATATAATAAATAGATTTATAAATACTTAAAATTATGTGTAAATATGATTATAAACATGTAGTTTAATTGAATAGATTATTATAATATTAAAATTAATAAATTTATTATAAAAATACTACTCAATTTTAACCGAATGACAAAAAATGGTGTCAAATTACGTTGGAGTTATTTTAGTCCTCGTCAAATTACGAGTTTGTTAAAAATTAACTGAATAAACTTTACACGAATGTCCGAACACAAGTATTTTGTTAACACTTGAACAGTTTCTATAAATTATAAAATATATTATTATTATCTTTAATTGTAACATATTGGTCATGAATTTTGCAATGTTTTATTATTTTGATTTTTATGGTGACTCGAGTATAAATATTTTCTTAAGAATTTAACAACAAAACATTTCAACACTAAATTAATTATTCGGTCATGATTTTATCATTTTATTTACAAGTCTCACATGCTAGTGAAGAAATGTAAAGTGCTTGTACATGTAATTATCATAAAACGACTATTTATTTTCTCATCGTATGCAAGTGTTTAAAAGGTTTGAGTCTTTATCTTGTAAATCAATCTTTGTTGAAGATTCTCTTACATTATTTATACTTTTTCTAATACTTTTGTTTCTAAACATATAATTCAATTCTTGTTTCATTACTAGGGTCTCCAAAAAACCAAATCATCAGAGACATAATTCATTTGTATTTGAAATAGTGCTTTAAGGATCGAACTAGCTTGACCGGTCAAACAGAAAATTCAAAGTATCACCAATTTGGTCTTATTGTTGGATCAGGCAAGCTATTAAAATAGTTGAAACTGACTAGAACTGACCAAAAATTTGTAATCAGCGGGTTAAATGCTATCTTTTTTTTTTTAGCCAAAATGAGATTGCAATAATAATTTTAAATATATATATATATATATATATAATATATATATATATATATATATATTATATATATATATATATATATATAGAATATATATATATAACTAGATTTTTTTTAAAATATTTGAAACAATTTTCCAACACTAGAATTAAATTTATAAGAAATTGCAGTTATTTTTTTATCCAGATTATGTTCCAATTAGACTTTGTTCAAAATTTATTTGTATTTGTATTTTGTACTATTTTGTTGTGTGATGATTATATTTAGCATTTGAATTTAAATAATGAACTTGTGAAATTGTTATAATTTGATGTTTGTAGGTGTCATGATTTTTTTAGAGACCGAGTCACATGTTCGAACCGGTTTAATAACTTTATATTTTGATAAAGACAGTATTATTAAAATGACTTTTCCAATTTTATTCGGTTTAGTCATGCGGTTCGACCTGTGACCCGGTGGTTCGACTAACGAACGAGTGGCTCAATACCCTCACGGTTTGATGACCCTTTCGATTGTTAAAACTTTGATTTTAAGATCTACCTAATCATCAAACTAAGAGTTTTTTTTAAAATAAACACCAGTAGTAGTAGTAGGATATGAATAAGGATTTCTTCGAAACACAATTTCAGATATACTTTATCAATCATAATTTTAACCAAACACTTGATTACCTATTATAAGAATTTAAAATTAGAATATTTGCATAACCCATATAAATTCTTTATCTTGTGTCTTTAAACACCCTCACTAACTATCCATGTATAATATATTTTTTGTGATTTCAAGGGAACCATATTTTGATAAATTTAAAACATCCATTTTATTCAACATGAAAACATAAATAATTAAAATATTTAAGTAATATTTTATAAAAAAAGACAATGCAAATATATATATTCCATTTTAAATTTCATTTATTCATAATAGTGTTTATAGTATTTTAAAGATTTACACAAATTTCTTACAAAAAGTAAGTTCCAGAGCTAAACTGAAGTGCACGTTTATTATTTTATTGAACTCATACAATAAAATTCATTGGTGAAAAAACAACATGTTGTCTTCTCAAGATGAGTATAACATTGTCCCCCTTTTCCAAATCCCTTGCCACGGCAATCCTGGTCGCACGTTCAACACAAGGCCCTATACAAACTCCTCCGGGAGGGACCAAAATACTGGTAACCAATCCTGAATCAACCAAAATTTAAAATTAGTTTGTGTCTGACATTGCTTCATTATTTTACATTAAAGATCTCAATCTAATGTTCTTTCGAATTTAGAATTGATTAAACCATAATTGAATTGTTATTGATCTACATATCTTGTTTAAAAAGAAATCAACTTCTTAGAAGGGTTAAACAATCACATAATTTTTTAGACGAGTCTTTTTACTTTCTTTTGAATATAAAGATGCAATATAGTTTCAATAAAAAACATTTGGTGTTAGTAAATTCTACTTTAAAATTGAAACTCAAAAATAAAAATAAAATTTCATTCTTACCCGAACTAACCATCAAAACAAGGCATAAAACACTCAAAAAAAAGATTGATTGGTGTGACATGCCATTTTGTAAGATTTCAATTTATATTTTATTTCTTTGTAAGAGTAAGACTAACATAACTTCTATTATATAGGCCTAAAAACTGTGTTAGTTTTTTAATATCTCATTTGACTATTAACTTTACATAAATTTATTAATGGAATCTTAAAGTAAGAAACATAGATTTAAATAAATAAAGTGGTCAATAAAATGAATTTGATAAATTGAAAATAATTTTCATTTTCTATTGAATTTTGAAAGGAACATAAAATGATATTATTCATCAATGACTTCATACCTATAGTCAATTTTAATGATTAAATATAATAATAGATTATATTTTTATTTCTTTGTAACGAGTAAGACTAACATAACTTCTATAGTAGGCCTAAAAAACTGTATTTGTTTTTTAATATCTCATTTGACTATTAACTTTACACAAATTATTAAATTGAATCTTAATTAAGAAAGATAGGTTAGATTTAAATAAATAAAGTGTTCAATAAAATGAATTTGATAATATGAAATATAATCTTCATTTTCTATTGAATTTTGAAAGGAATAAAAATGATATTATTCATCTATGACTTAATACCTATAGTCAATTTTAATTATTAAAATATAATAAATAGATTTATAAATACTTAAAATTATGTTATATATGATTATAAACATGTAGTTTAATTGAATAGATTATTATAATATTAAATTAATAAATTATTATAAAAAATACTACTCAATTTTAAACGAATGACAAAAAATGGTGTCAAATTACGTTGGAGTTATTTTAGACCCTCGTCAAATTCGAGTTTGTTTAAAAATTAACTGAATAAACTTTACACGAATGTCCGAACACAACTATTTTGTTAACACTTGAACAGTTTCTATAAATTATAAAATATATTATTTTATCTTTAATTGTAAATATTGTCATGAATTTGCAATGTTTTATTATTTTGATTTTTATGCTGACTCGAGTACAAAGATTTTCTTAAGAATTTAACAACAAAACATTTCAACACTAAATTAATATTTGGTCATGATTTTATCATTTTATTTACAAGTCTCACATGCTAGGAAGAAATGTAAAGTGCTTGTACATGTAATTATCATAAAACGACTATTTATTTTCTCATCGTATGCAAGTGTTTAAAAGGTTTGAGTCTTTATCTTGTAAATCAATCTTTGTTGAAGATTCTCTTACATTATTTATACTTTTTCTAATACTTTTGTTTCTAAACATATAATTCAATTCTTGTTCCATTACTAGGGTCTCCCAAATAAACCAAATCATCAGAGACATAATTCATTTGTATTTGAAATAGTGCTTTAAGGATCGAACTAGCTTGAC